>NC_034185.2:57879674-58109674 GCF_002021735.2 Oncorhynchus kisutch
CCTCTCTATCTTAAGAGGACTGCACTAACTGTAAGTCGCTCTGGATAAGAGTGTCTGCTAAATGACTACTTTTTTAAATCTAGTGACTTACCGTTCTCATCAGCAGTAGTACATTGTCACTGCATGGCTGCATTGGTATTGTCTGGCTTCCTCTGACATGGTGGTGTAGAAAGAAGGAGTGTGTGTGTGTGTGTGTGTGTGTGTGTGTGTGTGTGTGTGTGTGTGTGTGTGTGTGTGTGTGTGTGTGTGTGTGTGTGTGTGTGTGTGTGGTGTGTGTGTGTGGTGTTTATGAGTCTCCTGTCATACGAATTGCAGCAGTGAATGGCTGTTCCTGGTGGCCTAGACAGACACACACACACACACATACACATACATACACACACACACACACACACACACACACACACACACACACACACACACACACACACACACACACACACACACACACACACACACATACACATACACACACACACACATGTCCTCAGTGGAAATAAAACCCTGGTCCAGTCATTCAGTCAGTCCACCATTCCCCCAGCCTCCCAACCTCTGATGCTCCAAATGAATTATTATACTCAAAAACTCATTAACAACATTCCAGAAACTGAATATTCCAGAAAGAACCCTGTCACACACAGAGTCTCTCCGTACTCAAACATTCATTCTCCCCATGACTCCTTTCCATCACATCAATGTTCTGTAAAGGCACATTCTGGTGGAGTCGTTTCCTCTTCCCTGTTGTGCATGGTTAAGTGATCTGCTGCTAAGGCACCACTGCTGCCTCCTCTATAGCTAAAGGAATAATCCTTGGTTACAGATGTAGGATCTTAATTTGAGCCAGTTAACTACAGCAGGAAAAATAATCCTGCAGCAACAGGAAATGTGAATTATTATATGGATTATAATATATTTTTTGTATAGGGGTTGATACCTTTTTTATTAGGGTATATCAAGTCTGTCATCTAAACCTAGAATACACTACATGTTTGCATTTCCTGCTGTACAGGATATTATCTCAGCAACAAAAGTGTGATCAAATAAAGATCCTACATCTGTAGGTACAGAAACAGCCTGTGGAGGTGTTGTGTTGTGTGCATCTCTACCCTAATCTCTCCCAAAGCTCTGTCCAATGGCTGTTTTCTGTTCTGGTCTCTGTTCTATTCTCCCTGCTGTACCCACAGTCTCTCTGTACACCATGTACTTCCAGTCTGAATGAAGCCAAAAGACATCTGTGGCATGGTTGGATGGAACATAGCGCAACCTGGTCTCAGAGCATTTTGTATTATTTTGTACGGAAATCCGAGCCACACAATTTAGTATGATACTGTATGTTACGTTTCGTATGGTAGGTATTAATTTGTGAATGTCCATTGTCCATTTTGTATGATATGTTACGAATTATAATTTGTATGATATGTTAGGAATTATAATTTGTATGATATGTTAGGAATTATAATTTGTATGATATGTTAGGAATTGCCATTTGTACAATATGTTGCGAATTGTAATTCGAATTCACAAAACATACAATATGTTACAAATGTATTAAATGTATGATATTTTAATTCCATTTTGTTATTAGCAAATGTTAGCTAGGTGGCTAAGTGGCCAACGCCAACGTTAGCTAGCTGGCTTATGTTAGCTAGGCTAGGGGTTAGGGTTAGGGGTTAGGGTTAAGTTTACGGTTAAGGTTAAAAGTCAGGTCAAAGGGTTAAGTTTAGGGTTCGGGAAAGGATTAGCTTATAGGGTTAAGGTTAGGGGAAGGCAAAGTAGTTGCAAAGTAGCTAATTAGCTAAAATTGTCCGTAATGAGATTTGAACACTGAACTCTTGGGTTGCTAGATGTTCGCTATATACACCCACCCAACCACCCTCCTTAAATTTTTTCCTTAAGTAACATTCTGTCTTATGTAACCATATACATATCACATATCATACTCATTTGAGGAGAAAAACTGTGATTTTCATGGATAAACCCATCAAGCACGCACTGGAAGAGCATAAAAAGTCAAGCACTCAGAAGACAAAAATAAAAATTTCCCTGCATAAAAAAACAGCTGGAAAAAAGCAAGCCAACACAAACCACACTGAACAACAACAAAAAACTGTCCTGCTTAAGAAAAGAGCCAAAACAAAGCACATTGAAGCACAAGATTCAAATTCCTCCAACGAGGAAAACTTCTACATTGTGTGCATGGAGCACTTTAACAAGTCCAAGTCCAAGGAGGTCTGGGAGCAGAGCTGGGAAAGCAAATTATGGGCCCACCAAGCCTGTACCCAAGGACAGCCATACCAATGTCACAACTGTGACTCTGATTATGTGACATCCAGTCACACACACAGACAGGCATGCGCGAACATCACACACACACACACCACAAACATTCAGTTGTTCAGTTTAGCCTAGTTGTTGTTTGGTTGAGAAGACTATTTAGTGGAGGGGAAAATAATAAACATTTTGTTATTTACATGTATTATTATTTCTACCAAACTAAATGTTGAACATGGCAATGTTGCTCTCATGATCTCAATAAAGGTGTACAATAATTAGTTGTGTGCCATGATTTATGCACTTTTTCCTTCTGTTACAATTCACCCCAAGCACTGTTACAACTAACCCAGACCATGGGGTAAATTGTAACACTTCACTCCTTATACTTAAGAAAACCCCATGAATTTGAGTTGGATTTACATATATAATAACCACACCAATTGGTAAAGAACAGGTGCAGGTTGTTTGTATCAAGTTTTGAATATACTACCATAAATGATCTCTGAGAAACTGACGAAAAGGTCAAAGTGTTCCAACCATCCCCAGTCTCCCTACATTCAGCTTATCTTCTGTCATTAGCATATACAGCACCAGAGTTTGGACACACCTACTACTCATTCAAGGGTTTTTCTTTATTTGTACTATTTTCTACATTGTAGAAACGATGAAATAACACATTATGGAATCATGAACAGTTGAAGTCAGACGTTTACATATACCTTAGCCAAATACATATAAACTCAGTCTTAGGTCAGTTAGGATCACCACTTTATTTTAAGAATGTGAAATGTCAGAATAATCGTAGAGAGAATGATTTATTTCAGCTTTTATTTCTTTCATCACATACCCAGTGGGTCAAACGTTTACATACACTCAATTAGTATTTGGTAGCATTGCCATTAAATTGTTTAACTTGGGTCAAATGTTTCGGGTAGCCTTCCACAAGCTTCCCACAATAAGTTGGGTGAGTTTTGGCCCATTCCTCCTGACAGAGCTGGTGTAACTGAGTCAGGTTTGTAGGCCTCCTTGCTCGCATACGCTTTTTCATTTCTGCCTGCAAATTTTCTACAGGATTGAAGTCAGGGCTTTGTGATGGCCACTCCAATACCTTGACTTTGTTGTCCTTAAGCCATTTTGCCACAACTTTAGAAGTATGTTTAGGGTCATTGTCCTTGAAACCGGCTCTCATGAGGACCGCCATAGGAAAGGAAGACCCAGAGTTACCTCTGCTGCAGAGGAAAAGTGCATTAGAGTAACCAGCCTCAGAAGTTGCAGCCCAAATAAATCCTTCACAGAGTTCAAATAACTGACACATATCAATCTCATCTGTTTAGAGGAGACGTGAATCAGGCCTTCATGGTCGAATTGCTGCAAAGAAACCACTACTTAAGGACACCAATAATAAGAAGAAACTTGCTTGTGCCAAGAAACAGGCAATGGACATTAGACCGGTGGAAATCTATCCTTTGGTTTGAGGAGTCCAAATTTGAGGTTTTTGGTTCCAACCGCCATGTCTCTGTGAGACGCAGAGTAGTTGAATGTGTGGTTCCCACCGTGAAGCAGGGAGGAGGAGGTGTGATGGTGTTGTGGTGCTTTGCTGGTGATGTCGTCTGTGATTTATTTAGAATTCAAGGCACACTTAGCCAACATGGTTACCACAGAATTCTGCAGCGATACACCATCCCATCTGGTTTGCACTTAGTGGTACTAACATTTGTTTTTCAACAAGTCAATGACCCAACACACCTCCAGGCTGTGTAAGGGCTATTTGACCAAGAAGAAGAGTGATGGAGTGCTGCATCAGATGACCTGGCCTCCACAATCACCCAACCTCAACCCAGTTGAGATGATTTGGGATGAGTTGGACCGCAGAGTGAAGGAAAAGCAGCCAACAATTGCTCAGCATATGTGGGAACTCCTTCAAGACTGTTGGAAAATAATTCCAGGTGAAGCTGGTTGAGAGAATGCCAAGAGTGTGCAAAGCTGTCATCAAGGCAAAGGGGGGCTACTTTGAATAATCTAAAGTCTAGCATATATTTAGATTTGTATATATATTTTTTGCTTACTACATGATTTCATATGTTATTTCATAGTTTTGATGTGTTCACTGTTATTCTACAATGTAGAAAATAGTACAAATAAAGAAAACCCCTTGAATGAGTAGGTGTGTCTGAACTTTGACAGGTACTGTATGTTGCCCTAAAATACTAAATGAACCCTTGCTCACCAGAATGATGTCATAAATCGATAGAATGAATGCTTCAATCTGGTTGACATCGGTAAAGTTTTCTCATCCATCCACGTTTCGGGAGACTGGAGAAACTGCACAAAAAAATAACATCTGAATGACATCAGTTTGACTGGTTGAAAGGAAATATAAAGCTGTGAAAACGACCCAACATGTTTCTGATCAGATTTCAGTTCAGCTTGGATGGGTATTCTGTGGTTGAAATACTATCAAATCAAATCAAATTGTATTGGTCTCATACACATGTTTTAAGCAGATTTTATTGCAGGTGTAGTGAAATGTTTGCTGATCGCACCTCTACCGATGGTTTAGTATCTAACTGCACATTCACATTCTCTGAAGATGCTAAAAGAAAGAAATTATATTTCTCTACTCCTGTTCCCAAGTCATTTAGCACACATTTTGGTGTATCATTTTTTGGCAAAAAATGCTTCATTCTTGTGATGGTCTAATTTGTAAATAGCCTCACAGCACAGCCGGCACTGATATCATGCTCGTTTACCACTTCACCAAAACTTTCCCAAACATTCATTTTCTGTCCCTCCCTTCTCTTTATTTCCAACTCTCCATTTCGTAACTTTCCTCTTATTGAATTCAACTCTGACATTGCCCTTTTTGCCTCAGTAGATCGAAGTGAACTTTTTCAGCCTGTTCTCAAAAGCGTTTGGTGATTGGCTATAGGCTATTAGGCGCGCATAAAGTTATGCCCTAAAGCTTAGGCTTATGCCCTAATGCTAGATAGACAAAAATAATGAAAGAAAAAGCTGAATGTAGCCTATAAAATGCACAAGAATTATACATGTATTTTTTGAAAGGTATTGTTTTCTCTTTATTCATCCACACAATATTTCATGACCCTAAACCAACCCTCCCCACTGCAGGTTATGAGTCACCCCCTCATCACTAGTATGTGTATGTATGTGTGTATGCATGCATACGTGTGTAGGCTTGTGCATGTATGTGTGTGTGTGACCTCAAGTATCTGTGTGCGTCCGCCGGAAGGGAGCTAATGTTACCAACAGACTGGGTGGGTTGAGTCAGAGTCAGTCGTTGAACCCACATCCATCCAGTGACCATACCACATAGTGATGGATGGAGTGATACTTCAGACTTCCCCCTCTTCCCAAACTCCTCCCGTTTAGCTGGATATCTGTCATTCAGCCCATTCTGTCCCATGTCCCTCCCTCCCTCCCTTCCTCCCTCCCTTCCTCCCTCCCTTCCTTCCTTCCTTCCTTCCTCCCTCCCTGCTGCTCTCCTCAGGCCCTCGCAAGTGTCCCTTCCGTCTGGTGACCTGACCCTTGACCTATGCCCTCTCACACCTGGGAGACTCCTCCCACTGCAGCACGCCCTATGAACTCTGACCCCAGCCTGTTGTAACTCTGCCTGGCTACCTGCTAAACACATTAGGACCTAGTCCAGGAGCTGGTTGGTACCGGAACTTTCTCTGTGTTCTGAAATAAAGAGCCAGAGGGTTGATTCTGATTGGAATGTTGCTTAGGGTCTATTGGAGGTGGGTAGAGACCTAGGATTTGAAAGCAAGTTACTATTTTTAACTGCTGACTGGGCTCCTATTCATAAAATGTCTCAGAGTAGGAGTGCTGATATGGGATCAGTGTTGCCTTTTAGACAGGGAAAACCTGATCCTAGATCAGCACTTCTACTCTAAGATGCTTTATGGGCCCTTGCCTATAGGAGACGGTGCGACGATAGAAAAAAAGGGGTCGTCTATCTTCCTGGAGCAGACAGAAGGTGGCAGTCCTCCCTCACAACTCTGGTTGACTGAACCACACTGACACCCTTAGAACAACCTCACACTGTCACTACCATCACTGCTGTTTCAGGTGTGGGCTCCCGAGTGGCGCAGCGCACTAAGGCACTGCATCTCAGTGCAAGAGGCGTCACTACAGACCTTGGTTCATTTCCAGGCTGTATCACAACTGGCCGTGATCGGGAGTCCCATAGGGCAGTGCACAATTGGCACAGTGTCGTCTGGATTCTTAACTGACTGGCCTAGTTAAATAAAGGTTGAATAAAAATAAATATCATTGCTTCAGGTGACTATTGGAGCATAATAATAATTTGGTGGGTGCATATATTTGTCAAGTGTGTATTTATATATATGTGTGAATTGGAAATGTGTTTCATGCATATCCTATCTCCCCCTGAGACACCATGGGAGAATGGGTTCTCCAACTCCCCCTGAGACACCCTGGGAGAGCGGGTTCTCCAACTCCCCCTGAGACACCCTAGGAGAGTGGGTTCGCCAACTCCCCCTGAGACACCCTGGGAGAGTGGGTTCTCCAACTCCCCCTGAAACACCCTGGGAGAGCGGGTTCTCCAACTCCCCCTGAGACACCCTGGGAGAGTGGGTTCTCCAACTCCCCCTGAGACACCCTGGGAGAATGGGTTCTCCAACTCGCCCTGAGAGATCCTGGGAGAGTGGGTTCTCCAACTCCCCCTGAGACATCCTGGGAAAGTGGGTTCTCCAACTCAAATACTGAATATGTGTGTTGTTCAGTCGCTATTCCAACAGTTTTGACTTGATTTGAAGCACATCAGATTCCACCATTGTTTGATGTTGTTTCAGCCTGTCTAGTGCCTGTTTTGACAGTTGCCGGTTTCTTCAACCCTGAAGGCTTTGGTGCATCCGATAGAAGGGTTCAATAGACTGTAAAAACTCTTCATTTGATCCAGTTGGGCAGCCCCACCTTTCCCTTTACAGCTACCATGATGCCACTGATCTACTCAACTGTCTATTCCATACCTGGGGTCTGAGTTATGGAGAACTGTCTGTATGAATGATCTACTTTAATGGAGAACTGTCTGTTTCTATGCCTTGTGTCTGAGCCAGGGTGTACTGTCTCTGTCTGTCTGTCTGGCCGGCTGATCTATTCTATTCTTTCTGTTTCTATACCTTATGTCTGAGCTAGGGTGCACTGTCTGGCTGTATGGCTGATCTACTCTGTCTCTATCTATACGCAGCGTCTGAGCGGTGGAGTTCTGTCTGTATGAGGCTGATCTACTCTGTCTGTATCTATACACAGTGTCTAAGTGGTGGACTTCTGTCTGTATGAGACGGCCCCCCAGGTTGAGGAGACAGACCACCACTGCACTGAATAGCTATGATGTGGTGGGAGAGGAGGACTTGGTGATTTGGTGTACTTTGTGGAGCTGCAAATGAACCATTCCCACAAAAATGTATGTGGGCATAGTCAAGGGTAGAACGATCTCCTCCAGTACATTACTGCACTTCAAGTACCCCAGGGCTTTTAAAGCCAACAGAGTGAGAGAGAGAGGGACGAAGAATAGAGAGATGAGAGAGAGAATTATACCATACAGAAGAAAGAGAATCACAGAGAAAGTGGGAAAAAGATAGAAAGAGAGCAAGAGAGAGAGCAAAAGGGAGCGATAGGGATAGAGAGAGAATGACAGGAAGAGCCGCAGCACTCGCTGCACATTGCGCTATCCACACACACAGACTACCCTCCCTCCCTTCCTCTCCTCTCCTGTTCACCATGGTCACTAACTACACTTCCCTTTTATTCTTCCCTTCTTTCGTTGCCAGGCAGGATTGTGTTTAATTGTATCATAATGACGAATGAGGTCTGAGGCTTGGCTGGGATTTTACTGGGTGGTTTCTTCTACCTCGCGTGGTGATGCGCAGCGGTGCACTTGACACTGTGCATGTGCGTTTCTCAAAAGAGCGCAGTCCACCCCCACCCCCGATGCCAAATTATTTAATCACTGTGATTGGTTAGATGTTGGAGGTTGGATGCCATGTGTGGTTGGGGAGGTTTAAATGCCTCACATGTGTGTGCTCCCTGTACAGTGCGTGGTGGATGGTGGCTCTGCAGTATACTCAGAGGAACCCTGAGGCTATCTATCTACCACAGTCATCTCATAATTAGCACAAGGGGGTTTGGAGAGCGCTGCCAAATATGTGCCATTTACAGTACGTCTTTACTTGTTTTGGGGTCGGACAAATTGCAGTGTTGATTTGGAGCAGGGGAGCTCCCTCTCAGGATAAACAAGTGGAATGTAATGCAGGCCTACACAGGGATGCAATCAGCTCAGTGTTTTAAAATAAATACATCTAACTTTCGTCCTTATCAGAGGAAGCAATAGGAAAATCATGACTTTGCATTGCCCATTGAAGTAATGTCCCAAATCAATGCACAGCTTGGTTTCCCTTTAACTGTCCTATATAGTGCCTGGTGTGATCACTATTTGTTTCATTCAGGCCGCCATGCAGGCGATTAACCCTGATTTCTGCCTCTCAGTCTAATGTAACTGATTGCTCACTGGTCATGCCTGGAAGTAGTTAACGGTTTCGCGTGTTACTTCGAATGCTTTGGTTCTTCCGTTGTCACTGGTGATTCTCGCGCCTTTTATCACAAAATGGCCCTGTAAACTCTTATTCCAATAAAAAATATATGTTTCCTACGTGATTGAGACAGACCATGGGTGAGACCTTTGGTCCAGAGTCAGTCACGTCCTCATGTGGGTTTAAGATTAAAAGTAAATTAGTGTGAATAAAAACTGAAATTGTCTCGCTATTTTCTGTCTGTGTATTTATTATTTAAATGTGATATTCAAAGTTGTCCATCTCTCTCTCTCTCTCTCTCTCTCTCTCTCTCTCTCTCGCTCGCTCTCTTTCTCTCTCTCTTTCTCGCCTGCCAGGTAACCTTTCCCACCTATTGGACAAAATTCCTAAAGTTCCAAGACACTCAATCATAAATTTAACTAGGAGGTGACCACGCCTTACTCCAGACTCACCGCAGGAGATATGCTGGCACAATAACGTGTCTCTGAAATGCGCTCATCACAAAATAAGGTTAAATAATATGTAGCTGTTTTATGAGCTGACAATTACCTTCGTGATATGATGGTATTTACGGTTGTCAGCGCGCGTCCGGTGCGCCAGTGGTTGCTGGTTATTACCATGCGTTTTATTGCGATCTCCATGGCTTTTCAACAGGACAGGAGCAGGTATGAAACAACTATAATTTGCAGTTGCCGCTAATTAAATGTTATGTGCGGTGATGATGCAGGCTAAACCGCATTGTTTATTTACCTATTAATCATGACTGTAGGTTATTCATCTCATGACACCAGACGATCCATGTTTAGAGACGTTTCTTTACTGTTCTACTACTTACAGTTACTATATTCTAAAGTCTGTGAATTGTTAGACCCACTTGGTTTGGGAGTAATCACTCAATAGTCTCCTTTTCCTAGCCTTATTATATACCACTTTGGTGTGGAGGTATGCACCCCTCAAAATGACTGCCTCTGGCATTTTGGACTGACGGTTGTAGGAAAGGTTTAACATAAACTACACAGTAAATGGTATCCAATCTCCCCTGCAGTTTTGTTTAGTTCCCTCTTTTTAATGAAACAGCAATTATTGCCATTTGGAATACAGCATGTGTGTGTCAAGGCTTCTCCACTGCATGTGAACCTAGAAGGTGTTTCATAAGTAGTTACAACAGCTCCAAATGACTTCCACTTGTAGAAATAGAATGTGTGTTCCAGAGTTCTGCTGTATTTACGACAATGCTTTGTAATAGTGACTCCATATGAATATGTTGTTACCAATTGATTATAGATCCTCTTCCACAAGCCTTAGAGAGCCTCTGCACTCTCAACTATACAGTAGGTTGTCCAAAATGTGGACTGGTACTGTGTGTATATAGAGTCCCAGTCCACATTTTGGACATACCTACCCACTGCAAGGTTTTTCTTTATTTTTACTATTTTCTACATTGTAGAATAATAGTAAAGACATCAAACTATGAAATAGCCCATATGGAATCATGTAGTAACCAAAAAAGTGTCAAACAAATCAAAATACATTTTATATTTGAGATTCTTCAAAGTAGCCACCCTTTGTCTTGATGACATCTTTGCACACTCTTGGCATTCTCTCAACCAGCTTCACCTGGAATGCTTTTTCAACCGTCTTGAAGGAGTTCCCACATACGCTGAGCACCTGTTGGCTGCTTTTCCTTCACTCTGCGGTCCAACTCATCCCAAACCATCTCAATTGGGTTGAGGTCAGGAGATTGTGGCCAGATCATCTGATGCAGCACTCCATCACTCTCCTTTTTGGTCAAATAACTCTTACACAGCCTGGAGGTGTGTTGGGTCATTGTCCTGTTGAAAAACAAATGATAGTCCCACTTAGCGCAGTCATACTGTTGAAGAGAGAAACAGTGTACAAACACAAATAAGGCATTGATGACAACAACTATAACCATGGTAGTGCAGAAACCTTGGGGTCTTTCTTAATTGTGGCAGATGAACCATTAACCCACTCTTCCTCTCCATCCACCCACCTTTCCATCTCCCTCCATCCACCCCTCCATCTATCTACCTATCCATCCATCCCCCCAGGACAGTGAGGGCTGTGTCTGGGCCTCTCGGTGGGCCGTCGGGGTCCGTGGGGCTCTGCACCTTTGGCTCGTCTACTGCCTGCTGTTTAGGCTGGAGGAATGTCATGGGTGTCTGCCAGCGTAAGTCAGCGGCCACTGGGCAAGTCCTCCAGAAACAACAAAAATGCAACAATATACCAGCCGAGGTTATCATATGTGTTTACCTGCTCTCTCTGACCATCTAGCTGTGTGCAACAAGCCTTGCAGGAATGGACTCTGTGTGGGTCCAGACAAGTGCTCCTGCTCTGTGGGATACAAGGGCCAGAAATGTGACCAAGGTGGCTATCTTTGACTCTATATGATTCATGCATGTTGATTTAAGATTCTGTATGATTCAAGCATGTTGATTCCAGATACTGTGTGATTCATGCATGTTGATTCCTGGTTATTGATTACAGTTATTATGATTGATTCATGCATGCTGATCTTGATATGATTCCTGATCCTGATTGTAGTTGGTTGTTGATTCCAGATGTGAATGAGTGTGGACTCCCAGAGCGACCGTGCTCCAACAGCTGTATGAACACCCAGGGTAGTTACCGGTGTTACTGCGACCCCGGATACTACCTCATGACAGATGGATCAACCTGTACCAGTACATACCAGTTCAAACCGGTTTCTGCCCAATTTCCTGGAACATCATGTCCCAACCATTGATGAAATACCACGCCCGGGTAGAAGTCGCCCTTAGACACTGATCTAGGATGAGCTCACCATCTTCTAAACTCTAACATTATACACTAGGGGGTACAATGCAAAACCGATCATAGATCAGCTTCTTGGGGGCAACTTCATCCTACTGTAATACCACAGGGCTCAGTGTCAGGACTGCATGTACTGGCGTGCTGATATGGGTCAAATGTTATTATAGACAAGGGGTAAGTTTCAGTGGTTCTGGATCTTGATTGGCTGCTCAGCTTGCCCGTCAGCTACATACCTCCAGTCTGGATGATCCATTACCCAGAACCCCCCTGTCGTCCACGGGTCAATAGCGTCAAGTCTTATTCACTTGATCTAGAGTGTGACATTTGTTGTAGTGGGCACAGGGTTGGGTAGGTTACTGTATGGTACAGTCAGGGTTGGGTAGGTTATTGTATGGTACAGTCAGGGTTGGGTAGGTTACTGTATGGTACAGTCAGGGTTGGGTAGGTTACTGTATGGTACAGTCAGGGTTGGTTAGGTTACTGTATGGTACAGTCAGGGTTGGGTAGGTTACTTTATGGTACAGTCAGGGTTGGGTAGGTTACTGTATGGTACAGTCAGGGTTGGGTGGGTTACTGTATGGTACAGTCAGGGTTGGGTAGGTTACTGTATGGTACAGTCAGGGTTGGGTGGGTTACTGTATGGTACAGTCAGGGTTGGGTAGGTTACTGTATGGTACAGTCAGGGTTGGGTAGGTTACTGTATGGTACAGTCAGGGTTGGGTAGGTTACTGTATGGTACAGTCAGGGTTGGGTGGTTTACTTTATGGTACAGTCAGGGTTGGGTAGGTTACTGTATGGTACAGTCAGGGTTGGGTAGGTTACTGTATGGTACAGTCAGGGTTGGGTAGGTTACTGTATGGTACAGTCAGGGTTGGGTAGGTTACTATATGGTACAGTCACGGTTGGGTAGGTTACTGTATGGTACAGTCAGGGTTGGGTAGGCTACTGTATGGTACAGTCAGGGTTGGGTAGGTTACTGTATGGTACAGTCAGGGTTGAGTAGGTTACTGTATGGTACAGTCAGGGTTGGGTAGGTTACTGTATGGTACAGTCAGGGTTGGGTAGGTTACTGTATGGTACAGTCAGGGTTGGGTAGGTTACTGTATGGTACAGTCAGGGTTGGGTAGGTTACTGTATGGTACAGTCAGGGTTGGGTAGGTTACTGTATGGTACAGTCAGGGTTGGGTGGGTTACTGTATGGTACATTCAGGGTTGGGTAGGTTACTGTATGGTACAGTCAGGGTTGGGTAGGTTACTGTATGGTACAGTCAGGGTTGGGTAGGTTACTGTATGGTACAGTCAGGGTTGGGCAGGTTAATTTATGGTACAGTCCGGGTTGGGTAGGTTACTTTATGGTACAGTCAGGGTTGAGTGGGTTACTGTATGGTACAGTCAGGGTTGGGCAGGTTAATTTATGGTACAGTCCGGGTTGGGTAGGTTACTGTATGGTACAGTCAGGGTTGGGTAGGTTACTGTATGGTACAGTCAGGGTTGGGCAGGTTAATTTATGGTACAGTCAGGGTTGGGTAGGTTACTGTATGGTACAGTCAGGGTTGGGTAGGTTACTGTATGGTACAGTCAGGGTTGGGCAGGTTAATTTATGGTACAGTCAGGGTTGGGTGGGTTACTGTATGGTACATTCAGGGTTGGGTAGGTTACTGTATGGTACAGTCAGGGTTGGGTGGGTTACTGTATGGTACAGTCAGGGTTGGGTAGGTTACTGTATGGTACAGTCAGGGTTGAGTGGGTTACTGTATGGTACAGTCAGGGTTGGGCAGGTTAATTTATGGTACAGTCCGGGTTGGGTAGGTTACTTTATGGTACAGTCAGGGTTGGGTGGGTTACTGTATGGTACAGTCAGGGTTGGGTAGGTTACTGTATGGTACAGTCAGGGTTGAGTGGGTTACTGTATGGTACAGTCAGGGTTGGGCAGGTTAATTTATGGTACAGTCCGGGTTGGGTAGGTTACTTTATGGTACAGTCAGGGTTGGGTGGGTTACTGTATGGTACAGTCAGGGTTGGGTAGGTTACTGTATGGTACAGTCAGGGTTGGGTGGGTTACTGTATGGTACATTCAGGGTTGGGTAGGTTACTGTATGGTACAGTCAGGGTTGGGTAGGTTACTGTATGGTACAGTCAGGGTTGGGTAGGTTACTGTATGGTACAGTCAGGGTTGGGCAGGTTAATTTATGGTACAGTCCGGGTTGGGTAGGTTACTTTATGGTACAGTCAGGGTTGGGTGGGTTACTGTATGGTACAGTCAGGGTTGGGTAGGTTACTGTATGGTACAGTCAGGGTTGGGTGGGTTACTGTATGGTACATTCAGGGTTGGGTAGGTTACTGTATGGTACAGTCAGGGTTGGGTAGGTTACTGTATGGTACAGTCAGGGTTGGGCAGGTTAATTTATGGTACAGTCCGGGTTGGGTAGGTTACTGTATGGTACATTCAGGGTTGGGTAGGTTACTGTATGGTACAGTCAGGGTTGGGTAGGTTACTGTATGGTACAGTCAGGGTTGGGTAGGTTACTGTATGGTACAGTCAGGGTTGGGCAGGTTAATTTATGGTACAGTCAGGGTTGGGTAGGTTACTGTATGGTACAGTCAGGGTTGGTTAGGTTACTGTATGGTACAGTCAGGGTTGGGCAGGTTAATTTATGGTACAGTCAGGGTTGGGTAGGTTACTGTATGGTACAGTCAGGGTTGGGCAGGTTAATTTATGGTACAGTCCGGGTTGGGTAGGTTACTGTATGGTACATTCAGGGTTGGGTAGGTTACTGTATGGTACAGTCAGGGTTGGGTAGGTTACTGTATGGTACAGTCAGGGTTGGGTAGGTTACTGTATGGTACAGTCAGGGTTGGGCAGGTTAATTTATGGTACAGTCAGGGTTGGGTAGGTTACTGTATGGTACAGTCAGGGTTGGTTAGGTTACTGTATGGTACAGTCAGGGTTGGGCAGGTTAATTTATGGTACAGTCAGGGTTGGGTGGGTTACTGTATGGTACAGTCAGGGTTGGGTAGGTTACTGTATGGTACAGTCAGGGTTGGGTAGGTTAATTTATGGTACAGTCCGGGTTGGGTAGGTTACTTTATGAATGTAGTTTGTTACAGTTACTGGTTACTTGTCCAAAATGGTTAATTCTTACATAACTTTTAGATGATCCAAACTCAGTAACGTAACGTAACGTAACATCCTTTCTAAATTTAAAAGTAATACTAGAAGTAATTTAGAAAAGTAGGCCTATCTGTAATCTGATTACAATATTTTTGCTGGTAATGTTAATTTTTTTATAATACATTACTCCCCAACGCTGTGGGGGTAATATAGAGGAGCAACTGTTAACTGGTGTAATCAATCTAAAGCAAGGAATATAATATGAGTATGACATAAGACCAAACCAAACTGGTTTCATATCAGTGCTTGTGAGTCTATAGTATTACAGTACAGCACATGGTTTGTGCGTAGTGGCATGTGTTCGTTCCAACCATCCATTTCTGCCTTGACTCTCAGCCAGTTTATCCTGTGTTCTCTTCCAGAAGAGCCTGAGTGCTCCTCCGCACGCTGCCAGTTCGGTTGCCAGATCGACCGGTGGGGAGAGGTGCGCTGTCTGTGTGCCACCGGCCTCCACCTGGCCGCCGACAACAGGACCTGTGAAGGTGGGCTTCCTCGGCAACCCCATGGTAACCCCATTGCCATGGCAACCCCCAAACTCCTCCCTCCCCTCTAGTTCTTTCAGTTCCAATGCCATGGGAAGAAGTAAGGGGGGACTGGGATTGGGAAACAGCCCAGAGTTTGGTGCATTCCTTTGGCATTACTATGGCGTATACTGTGTGCTAGCCATGATCGTAGCATGACAGTGTGTAGCTACTAGTTCGGTCTCTGGCTGCTATTAGAGAGCAGGTGGAGAGACAGGTTCCCATATGTACACTACTAGAGGACATGTTAACGACCTCCACCCAGCTATTACTAACAGCGCCTACCCACTGAGTCTGTCCACAGAACGATAAACCCCGCAATTACCTCAAGTGTTAAGAAAACAGACCCCGGGTCCCAGTAGCTGTACTCTACTCTTTGCCCTCTCCTTAAAATAGCTAGCACTCATTACTTTGAAGTCCCTTAGCTCGATAACTGTGGTGCGGTCATAAAGTCCTCGCAGCAGACACCTCCTGTCCTGCTAACGAGGCCCAGCCTCCATGGTTGATCCTGAGAGCCATTGCCTGATTCTCACGCCACAGGAGAGTAGCTGTAGGAACTAACCAACAGGCCTGAGACCTCAGAGAAATCATAACAGTCATATACTGTAGGTAGTTACAGTGGAACATATTTTAAATTTATTTTGTATTCTTCCCCTCTAAATGGAACTGATTTAGACCTGGGACACCAGGTGAATGCAATTAACTATCAAGTAGAACAGAAAAGCAGCAGCACTCCGGACCTCTTAGGGAAAGAGTTGAACACCCCTTCTCTAGGTACTGTAGAGGCCTAGTCAGCAGGGCTCTCTAACCCTGTTCCTGGAGAGCTACCGTCCTCTAGGTCTCCACTCCAACCCTGTTCCTGGAGAGCTACCGTCCTGTAGGTTTTCATTCTAACCCTGTTCCTGGAGAGCTACCGTCCTCTAGGTTTTCACTCTAACCCTGTTCCTGGAGAGCTACCGTCCTCTAGGTTTTCATTCTAACCCTGTTCCTGGAGAGCTACCCTCCTGTAGGTTTCCACTCTAACCCTGTTCCTGGAGAGCTACCCTCCTGCAGGGGTTAACTCTCACCCTGTTCCTGGAGAGATATCCTCCTGTAGGTTTTCACTCTAACCCTGTTCCTGGAGAGCTACCCTCCTGTAGGTTTTCATTCTAACCCTGTTCCTGAAGAGCTACCGTCCTCTAGGTTTTCACTCTAACCCTGTTCCTGGAGAGAACCCTCCTGTAGGTTTTCATTCTAACCCTGTTCCTGGAGAGAACCCTCCTGTAGGTTTTCACTCTCACCCTGTTCCTGGAGAGCTACCGTCCTGTAGGTTTTCACTCTAACCCTGTTCCTGAAGAGCTACTGTCCTCTAGGTTTTCACTCTAACCCTGTTCCTAAAGAGCTACCGTCCTCTAGGTTTTCACTCTAACCCTGTTTCTGGAGAGATATCCTCCTGTAGGTTTTCATTCTAACCCTGTTCCTGAAGAGCTACTGTCCTCTAGGTTTTCACTCTAACCCTGTTCCTGAAGAGCTACCGTCCTCTAGGTTTTCACTCTAACCCTGTTCCTGGAGAGATATCCTCCTGTAGGTTTTCATTCTATCCCTGTTCCTAAAGAGCTACCGTCCTCTAGGTTTTCACTCTAACCCTGTTTCTGGAGAGATATGCTCCTGTAGGTTTTCACTCTAACCCTGTTCCTGGAGAGCTACTGTCCTGTAGGTTTTCATTCTAACCCTGTTCCTGAAGAGCTACCGTCCTGTTGGTTTTCATTCTAACCCTGTTCCTGGAGAGATATCCTCCTGTAGGTTTTCACTCTAACCCTGTTCCTGAAGAGCTACTGTCCTCTAGGTTTTCACTCTAACCCTGTTCCTGGAGAGCTACCGTCCTCTAGGTTTTCACTCTAACCCTGTTCCTGAAGAGCTACTGTCCTCTAGGTTTTCACTCTAACCCTGTTCCTGAAGAGATATCCTCCTGTAGGTTTTCATTCTATCCCTGTTCCTAAAGAGCTACCGTCCTCTAGGTTTTCACTCTAACCCTGTTTCTGGAGAGATATGCTCCTGTAGGTTTTCACTCTAACCCTGTTCCTGGAGAGCTACTGTCCTGTAGGTTTTCATTCTAACCCTGTTCCTGAAGAGCTACCGTCCTGTTGGTTTTCATTCTAACCCTGTTCCTGAAGAGCTACCGTCCTGTTGGTTTTCATTCTAACCCTGTTCCTGGAGAGATATCCTCCTGTAGGTTTTCACTCTAACCCTGTTCCTGAAGAGCTACTGTCCTCTAGGTTTTCACTCTAACCCTGTTCCTGAAGAGCTACCGTCTTCTAGGTTTTCACTCTAACCCTGTTCCTGGAGAGATATCCTCCTGTAGGTTTTCACTCTAACCCTGTTCCTGGAGAGCTACTGTCCTGTAGGTTTTCATTCTAACCCTGTTCCTGAAGAGCTACCGTCCTGTTGGTTTTCATTCTAACCCTGTTCCTGAAGAGCTACCGTCCTGTTGGTTTTCATTCTAACCCTGTTCCTGGAGAGCTACTGTCCTCTAGGTTTTCATTCTAATCCTGTTCCTGGAGAGCTACCGTCCTGTAGGTTTTCACTCCAACCCCGATTCGAATAATTAGGTGGTTGATAAGCTGAATCAGGTTAGTTACAACAGGAGGGTTTCTCTCCAGGACATGGGCAGCTTCAACAGAACCATTAGAACAAAGACATAACCATAGCATCATCCTGACAGGTTCAATTCCCCTGTTATTATGTACTTGGACCAACTCCTCAGTGTCTGAAGTGACATCATATTGTGGTATATACAGTATCACAAATTTGCCTTCATTTCAACGACGTCTACATTTGTAACATTAGAATTGTTCTAGTTACAGAGAGACAGAGAAGCACCTGAAAAGTATTGTGTGTGAGTGTGTTGTGATTCCTTGTTGTTGAACAACAGCAGTGTACATTTCAAAGCACCTGTACAAAAAAACTCCCAAGATGGCCAAAGCACTCATGTCCACTTTTTGATGTATAGGTAGTGATTGTTTTGAGCTGAGGAAACAACCCTAGGTTCTTTACAGCACTTTGTCGTCTCCCTTGTATATGTTACGTCTAGTGGGTGTGTGTGTGTGTGTTTATGCATGCTCAGGTGTTGAGTTTGTGTGGCCTTGTTGTGCTGTTTTGCAGATGTGGACGAGTGTCGCGGGGCGTCAGATGTTTGCCCTCCCCAGCGCACTTGCAAGAACACCTTTGGCAGCTTTGTGTGTGTGTGCAGGGAGGGCTTTGTGTTGGGGACGCTCCAGGACTCAGTGCAGTGTCGAGGTACGGACATCCCCCATACTGTACAGCAGGCTGTAAAGGCTCTTAGATACCAGTATTAATATTAACAGGGAATATACGGCTGTTAGATATGAGTATTAACAGGGAATATACGGCTGTTAGATACCAGTATTAATATTAACAGTGTAAGGGTTTTCCTGTGGTGAAGGAGAAGCGGACCAAAATGCAGCGTGGTTTCTTTGTTTCATGTTTAATAACAAAAAGATAAACACGAACACTACAAAACAATAAACGTGGAAAACCAAAAACAGCCCTATCTGGTGCAAAACACAGAGACAGGAACAATCACCCACAAACACACAGTGAAACCCAGGCTACCTAAGTATGATTCTCAATCAGAGACAACTAATGACACCTGCCTCTGATTGAGAACCATACTAGGCCCAAACATAGAAATACCCAAATCATAGAAAAACAAACAGACTGCCCACCCAACTCACGCCCTGACCATACTAAATAAATACAAACCAAAGGAAATAAAGGTCAGAACGTGACAAACAGGGAATATACGGCTGTTAGATACCATTATTAATATTAACAGGGAATATACGGCTGTTAGATACCAGTATTAATATTAACAGGGAATATACGGCTGTTAGATACCAGTATTAATATTAACAGTGAATGTAAGGCTGTTAGATACCAGTATTAATATTAACAGGGAATGTAAGGCTATTAGATACCAGTATTAATATTAACAGGGAATGTAAGGCTGTTAGATACCAGTATTAATATTAACAGGGAATGTAAGGCTGTTAGATACCAGTATTAATATTAACAGGGAATGTAAGGCTATTAGATACCAGTATTAATATTAACAGGGAATATACGGCTGTTAGATACCAGTATTAATATTAACAGGGAATGTAAGGCTATTAGATACCAGTATTAATATTAACAGTGAATGTAAGGCTATTAGATACCAGTATTAATATTAACAGGGAATGTAAGGCTATTAGATACCAGTATTAATATTAACAGTGAATGTAAGGCTATTAGATACCAGTATTAATATTAACAGGGAATGTAAGGCTATTAGATACCAGTATTAATATTAACAGGGAATGTAAGGCTATTAGATACCAGTATTAATATTAACAGGGAATATACGGCTATTAGATACCAGTATTAATATTAACAGTGAATGTAAGGCTATTAGATACCAGTATTAATATTAACAGTGAATGTAAGGCTATTAGATACCAGTATTAATATTAACAGTGAATGTAAGGCTATTAGATACCAGTATTAATATTAACAGGGAATGTAAGGCTATTAGATACCAGTATTAATATTAACAGGGAATATACGGCTATTAGATACCAGTATTAATATTAACAGTGAATGTAAGGCTATTAGATACCAGTATTAATATTAACAGGGAATATACGGCTATTAGATACCAGTATTAATATTAACAGTGAATGTAAGGCTATTAGATACCAGTATTAATATTAACAGGGAATATACGGCTGTTAGATACCAGTATTAATATTAACAGGGAATGTTAGAGAAACAGTCTGTCCTCTAAGTCTGTCTGTCTGTCTGTCTGTCTGTCTGTCTGTCTGTCTGTCTGTCTGTCTGTCTGTCTGTCTGTCTGTCTGTCTGTCTGTCTGTCTGTCTGTCTGTCTGTCTGTCTGTCTGTCTGTCTGTCTGTCTGTCTGTCTGTCTGTCTGTCTGTCTGTCTGTCTGTCTGACTTAACCGATGTATGACATTAATATAATTTCTTCCTTCAGCATCTCTCAGCAGATGGCCATGTGTCTCGTAAAATATGCTGTGGTAGTGTGTATGTGTGTGCATTCATGCGTGTGTGTGTGTGTGTGTGTGTGTAAGCCACAGACCCACTTTTCTCAGTGTCAGTGCTGTTTAAATGAATGACTACCTCACAGCACGCCCTCACATGTTCCTCTCATTTAGCCTACGTTTCATTGTCAAACAGACCGATCCTCTGTAGATGAGCTTTGGCTGCAGCAACCCAGTGAGAGCCTGAATGTATTCCTCTAGCTTGCCTCCCCCGCTCGCTCAGCTGTGGTAGATGTTATTGTTTATGCTTCCTTGGCGAACATTGCAACACCTATTTCCTGGAGCTTTGAGACAGACTTGTTGTTACTCAACAACCCCTTGACCTCACACTCAGTGAGTCGAGTCAAGTCATGGCTTCCTGCTGGCTCTCTGTGTGCTGGCTGGCCGATAATGTCTTCACCCCAGAGCCAGTGAAAAGGTGGAAAAGCTATCCAGTAATACTCAAAACAAGCATGGGTCTTACTGTAAAACTGCATGGGTTTGGTCTCTGCTTTCCAGCTTGGTTTGGGTTGCTAAATTCAGAGCTCACAGGCAAAGGAGAGGTAACTGAAACACAGTCAGACTGCTAATTAAACAGACCACCAGTTTGTGTTGAACGTGATGAGCAGCATTGGGATGAGGAGAGAGTGAGGAGAGAGAGAGGAGAGGAGAGAGGAGAGGAGAGAGAGAGAGATAGGAAAGCGAGAGATAAAGGAGAGAGAGGAGAGGGGGGAGAAGAGAGAGGAGAGAGAAGCGAGAGAGAAGCGAGAGAGAAGAGAGAGAGGAGAGTAAACACAAAACTGACTTTGACATAGATGCTGTCTAGTACTGTAGATTAGGACATCTGGAAAACATTCTACAACATCCACACGTGTCTCAGTGTTAGATTCAATGGAGAATTGACTGATTTGAATTCAGATCTGTTGATACTTTCGATATGGCTGTTTCAGTTAGGATGAGACTGACAAAACAATACTTGTGTATTGATGTTGATTCTCTTAAGAATCCACACAAGCATTATTGCTTGGTGCTGATAATCATCTTCTTCTCAACATGTCACCGTATCCTCCTCCCTCTCCCCAGATAAGGACGAGTGTCTGGACAGTACTCACCTGTGTAGCCGTCATTCCCAGTGTTTCAACACCTCTGGTTCCTACACCTGTCAGTGTCTGGAGGACTACTCTGGCGACGGCCACACGTGCTGGCCGAGGAGAGCCTCCCAGTCCAAGACCTCCATGTACCTCCGGTACAAACTCTCCAAAAGAACCAGGCCCATACAACAACTACGACGTCCGCAGCTCTGACGGTGCCTCTGGTTCTGACTGATAACACTGTTGTGAAGTAGTTACTGGCGGACATTTTGGGTCGAGCCGTGTTGAAGCAGCACATGGGAGGAAAATAGATTTGTGTTGAAGCAGCTTCATAGGACAATTCATGAGGTAGATGTGGGGTAAATTGAGGTGGAGTTCAGCTATCACAACATAGTTAAAGCTGAGTAATGCTAAGAATTCCTCACACAACTGGAAAGTGTGGTAACGGTCTGTTTTAGCCTATCATTTGCCAGGCCTCTCTTCAGTTAGTCAACAAAGATCCTAGATTGCTACACGGTGCCATTAGTGGTCTGCTGTTTGTTGTCAGTCAAAGAAGCCACTCATTTGACAAACACATCCGTCAAGGAACCACACTCTGTAGTCTGCCTGCCATGCTTCAGACTCAAAACGCTCTGTGATGACATGGAATTTTCCTTTGTTTAAGTTTCCCAGCTTATTGTCTCCAAAAAGGTCACGGTTAAGAACAAGTTTCACACGCACTGCCATACTGCTATTTTGGCATTTGTAACTAATTTCACAATACATATGTTGTCAGCATAAAGGATCTTGATAGGGACTTCATGTAGTGAGTAGTTTTCTGACAGGCCAGTGGGTGTACACGAGGGGCTATTAGTCCGTAGGGACTAGTCTTTGAGAGGAGTGTATACGTCATTATTTGTTAATAAAAGGCTGACCTCTGGTGGAAAGATAAGGGAGGATATTTCAGCGTCACCCTGACTTCTCCATAGATGGGATCATAGATAGCAGCATCACCCTGACATATCCATAGATGGGATCATAGATAGCAGCATCTCCCTGACTTCTCCATAGATGGGATCATAGATAGCAGCATCTCCCTGACTTATCCATAGATGGAATCATAGATAGCAGCATCTCCCTGACTTCTCCATAGATAGCAGCATCTCCCTGACTTCTCCATAGAAGGGATCATAGATATCAGCATCTCCCTGACTTCTCCATAGAAGGGATCATAGATAGGCTACATAACCGAAAGCTGTTGAAATGCATGTATTTGTTGAGTCGTGTTAATTAATTAAGGCACTTTGAGAGATCGTCTGTTTGATGATGTAAAATGTCTGGAATAACGGTATAATTGTTGAATGGGGACCAACCAATACAGTTTGTTGTTATTATTATTGTTGTGTTGGCTCTGTAATGTATTGTGGCTTCACTTGCCCTTCACATGGGATTGTAGACGTTTCATGATTTTGGATTCCTCTGAGAAAATTGCCTTTAAATCCATATTGGGCCACAATAATGTTTCTGACTTACAGTACTAACATGGTCATGCCCATTTTATGACCCGTCATGGCAGGAAATCAGGGTAAAACAAGCTGCCACACACTCTACATCAGAGGTGTAAAGTACTTCAGAAAAAATACTTTAAAGTACTACTTCACTAGTTTTTTGTGGTATCTGTACATTACTTTAATATTTAGATTTTTGACAACTTTTACTTCACCACATTCCTAATGAAAAGGATGTACTTTTTACTCTATACATTTTCCTCTGACACACAAAAGTACTCGTTATATTTTGAATGCTTAGCAGGACAGAAAATGGTCCAATTCACACACTTATCAAGAGAACATCCCTGGTCATCCCTACTGCCTCTGATCTGGCGAGCTCACTAAACACGAATGCTTTGTTTATAGATGATGTCTGAGTATAAAAATAACAAGAAAATTGTGCCGTCTGGTTTGCTTAATAAGTAATTAAACATTATTTGTTCTTTACTTTTGATATTTAAGTATTTTTTAGCATCTACATTTACTTTTGATACTTAAGTATTTTTAAAACCAAATACTTTAAGACTTTTACTCAAGTAGTATTTTACTGGGTGACTTTCACTTTTACTTGAGTCATTTTCCATTAAGGTATATATACTTTTACTCAAGTGTGACAATTTAGTACTTTTTCCACCACTGCTCCACACACACACACACACACACACACACACACACACACACACACACACACACACACACACACACACACACACACACACACACACACACACACACACACACACACACACACACACACACACACACACACACACACACACACACACACACACACACACACACACACACACCAAAAAAACAGATGTCTTGTTTCTCAGCACCTCTCTAATCCCCAACCCTTTCTGTAGTGACAGCATAATGATATGTCCCATTCCTGCACTGTCTGCTCTCCCTGAGGTTGCAGTGACAGTGGGTGGTGGTAGGGGGCGCTGTGTTGTGCACCATATGGGCCCCAGTCCCAGTGGTTCTGGTTGTGGCTGTACTAGCAGGGCTCTATCTGGCACTGTGAGTGTCTGTGGCTGCAGTGGGAAGAGGCAGCTGCTAGATGGGCCCTGCCGCTGACCCCATTCATCCCAACAGCAGGTGTCATGTCGCGTTGCCCTCACATGCACACAGATGCACACACAGATGAGGGTATGTGTGTGTGGGGGGGACCTGGAACTACTTACAGCATAGTTGAGAACAAAGGAGGGAAATCAGGAAGAAATGAAGCCTCTTGGAATAACTCTCACCACAATGCCCAGACAGAATCCCAAACTCACCCCCAGAAGTGCGAGAAAACCTGATTTCTCTCTTTCAAAGCAGCACAAATAGAAAACCTTTTAAATGAAAGGTTCCAGACCCCCTTTATGAAAAGGACCTCACACTAAGTTGTGTGTAATTCCTACTAGAAACAGGTTTATTTACCAAAAAATAATAAGATTTAATGCCAAGTGTTAGACTACAAATATAGGACAACAAGAAGTGGGAGGAGAGGAAGGGGGAAAGAGACAGAAAGAGAAAGAGACAGAAAGAGAGAGAGAGAGAGAAGGGAGGATCAGGAAGGAGTGGAAAGTTTCTCTTTGCTTGTGCTTGTTGTTCTCCGTCCTGTGTTTACGTGACACACTGTGTTTTCACATGGACGAGTAGCTACGGGAACACAGCACTCGGAAAAAAATAGGAAAACAATAACTATGCTAATTGAATTTGGACATCTGCGATGACAACAAGCTCTCCGGTCCTGCGGGCTGTGCTGTGTGTGAGGGGGAATTCAACAACGTCCCTCTCGGCTTTCATTATGAAACAATATGAACATTTTCCGAGCAAGTGAGCAATGGCTCTGACAAGTGCAAAGAGCCAACTACAATACTGGGGAGAGATGGTAGTAACAAGAAACCTTGCCACCCACGTTGCTGAAAGAGCATGCTTTCAAACACAGGCACTGAACTGCAAAACCACTAAAACCCCTGTCTTACCCATACTGTCCTATTCACTTTAGGTGAAATAAGCCCGTCTTTTCTCCCCTCGGCCTGGCCCATCCGGAAGGGATTTTCCATGTCTAATGCTGTATTATGTACCCGGCGTAGGACTTGGTTCAGGTCTCAAATGGCACCCTATTCTCCATATAGTGTACTACTTTTGACCAAGCCTTATCAAAAGTAGTGCACTAGATGCGCAACGTGGTGCCATTTGCGGACTCAGCCTGGGACTGCCACTGCTTCGTCACCCAGACAGTCACTCTGAGTTATACAACACAGTCACAGTGTGTTTCCATGAATGAATAATTAAAATGATACATGCTGACCTGGCCCACTCCAGGGAGCTCCGGCACAGCTTGAGACCATGTCATAAAATGAGAAATCTTGTTAGAGAGCCATTTGCTCCTGATTTTAGCTCGACACACACACACACACACACACACACACACACACACACACACACACACACACACACACGATCTGCGGTAGAGCAGGCGTGATATACCATGCTATTACCCAGCCTAGTGTGATGACACTCTTTCACAGGTTCAGAAAGTATTCAGACCCTTTGACTTTGTCAACATTTTGTTACGTTAGTTAACAAACAGATCACCGACCATTTCGAATCTCACCGTACCTTCTCCGCTATGCAATCTGGTTTCAGAGCTGGTCCTGGGTGCACCTCAGTCACGCTCAAGGTCATAAACGATATCATAACCGCCATCGATAAGACACATTACTGTGCAGCCGTATTCATCTACCTGGCTAAGCCTTTCGATCACAACATTCTTATTGGCAGACTCAACAGCCTTGGTTTCTCAAATTATTGCCTCTCTTGGTTCACCAACTACTTCTCTGATAAAGTTCAGTATGTCAAATTGGCGGGCCTGTTGTCCGGACCTCTGGCAGTCTCTATGGGGGTGCCACAGGGTTCAATTCTTGGGCTGACTCTCTTTTCTGTACACATCAATGATGTCGCTCTCGCTGTTGGTGAGTCTCTGATCCACCTCTACGCAGACGACACCATTCTATACTTCTGGCCCTTCGTTGGACACTGTGTTAACTAACCTCCAGATGAGCTTCAATGCCATACAACTCTCCTTCCGTGGCCTCCAACTGCTCTTAAATGCAAGTAAAACTAAATGCATGCTCTTCAACCGATCGCTGCCCGCACCTGCCCGCCCGTCCAGCATCACTACTCTGGATGGTTCTGACTTAGGATATGTGGACAACTACAAATACCTAGGTGTCTGGTTAGACTGTAAACTCTCCTTCCAGACTCACATTAGGCATCTCCAATCCAAAATGAAATCTAGAATCGGCTTCCTATTTCGCAACAAAGCATCCTTCACTCATGCTGCCAAACATACCCTCATAAAACTGACCATCCTACCGATCCTCGACTTCGGCGATGTCATTTACAAAATAGCCTCCAACACTCTACTCAACAAACTGGATGCAGTCTATCACAGTGTCATCTGTTTTGTCACCAAAGCCCCATATGCTACCAACCACTGCGACCTGTACGCTCTCGTTGGCTGGCCCTCGCTTCATACTCCTAGCCAAACCCACTGGCTCCAGGTCATCTACAAGTCTCTGCTAGGTAAAGCCCCGTCTTATCTCAGCTCACTGGTCACCATAGCAGCACCCACCCATAGCACACGCTCCAGCAGGTATATCTCACTGGTCACCCCCAAAGCCAATTCTTCCTTTTGCCGCCTCTCCTTCTATTTCTCTGCTGCCAATAACTGGAACGAACTGCAAAAATCTCTGAAGCTGGAGACTCTTACCTCCCTCACTAGCTTTAAGCACCAGCTGTCAGAGCAGCTCACAGATTACTGCACCTGTACAGAGCCCATCTGTAAATAGCCCATCCAATCTACCTCATCCCCATAGTGTATTTATTTTATTTATATTTATTTATCTTGCTCCTTCGCACCCCAGTATCTCAACATACACATTCCTCCTCTGCACATCCTACCATTCCAGTGTTTAATTGCTATATTGTAATTACTTTGCCACCATGGCCTTAATTGCCTTACCTCTCTTATCTAGGAAGAGTCTTGGTGGTTCCAAACTTCTTCCATTTAAGAATGATGGATACCACTGTGTTCTTGGGGACCTTCAATACTGCAGACATTTTTTGGTACCCTTCCCCAGATCTGTGCCTCAACAAAATCCTGTCTCGGAGCTCTATGGACAATTCCTTCAACCTCATGGCTTGGGTTTTGCTCTGCCATGCAATGTCAACTGTGGGACCTTATATAGACAGGTGTGTGCCTTTCCAAATCATGTCCAATCAATTGAATTTACCACAGGTGGACTCCAATCAGGTGGTAGGAACATCTCAAGGATGATCAATGGAAACAATTTCGAGTCTCATAGCAAAGGGTCTGTTTTCGTTTAGTCATTATGGGGTATTGTTTGTAGATTGTAGATGAGGGAAAAAAATGTATTTAATGCATTTTAAAATAAGTCTAATTTAACAAAATGTGGGAAAAGTCAAGAATACTTTCTGAATGCACTGTAGAGTCTCAGATCAGTATATAGAACCTGACAGAGGGCTGTCAGAAACGACTGTGGACATCATGCCTATATCCTCTAGCTCACATCTATATTGTATTTTCCATGTTATGTATCACTGTCTATACACACTGTCTATACACCTAACATGGTTTTCGGCCGAGAACCTTTTGAAGAACCCTCTTGGTTCCAGGTAGAACCGTTTTGGTTCCAAGTCGAACCCCTTTTGCGTTCTATAAGGAACTCTTTCCACAGAGGGTTCTACCTGGAATCCAAAAGGGTATTTCTGCCTGGCACCAAAAAGGCTTCTCCTATGGGACAGCTGAAGAACCCTTTTGGAACCTTCCTGTCTAAGAGTGTATGTAACACTGTGTCCAATAGAACACGTCCCTGTACAGATGTTTCATCTCCCACACTATGGCATGCAGCGCTCTTTTGCTGAAATCCTCATTCATATTACTAACAATCCTGACTGATGAATGTAAACCAGCTTTGTGGTGGGTAACGTCGGTCGGTGTGGCTGAAAAATGTGGAAATACCCCTCAGACTTCAAACCACTTAATAACTTCACTCCCAGGACCCCCTGATTTCAAACCACACATTCACACACACACACCAACACACACACTCTCCTCCAAGGGCTCCGACTCTGCCCTTTAACAGTGACTCTAATTCATCTACTCACGTCCACATGATGACTTTGAACTCTGTTTCCGCAGTATAAGTAGTATATATATTGCCCACTTTCTTTCCCCCCTCTTCAACGACAAAAGACCCCCCTCCCTTAACAATGTAAAACAATCGGAACACCCAAATCATGGGGGGTGCAATGAAAACTAAGGTCTGGCCATGTCCTGCTCTGGCCGGAATACAGTGTGCCTAAATCATTCCTAATACACGGTCAAGGGATTATCCTGGCAGAGCAGGAAAGATTTCCAGCTAATCTATATCGGAATGCTTGGTGAGGACAAGGTAAAGGAAGTGGCCGAGACTAGGAGGGTTGCTGCTCTTGGAAGCCAACACTCTTCATTATTTTTTTGCATGGCAATTACGGGGTGGATGGATGTGAGAGAGAGAAGCTAGAACCTATTTCTGGTCCTCTGGAACAACAAATTTGCCTTGAAATTACAGAAAGAAGCTATCACTATTGTGTAATTTTGTGGTAAGACGAAGGTTTCCGAGGACCAAACCTGGAGGTTGGCAACGTGGGAAAACAATAACACCAGGGATGTGTAATGAACACCTGATAATACCGTGTCAGTTGGTGGCCTGACCTTATATGGTATTTCCTGACCTCTGAGATTATAACTGAGATGTTTTAATTAGGCCAAGATCACCTACTATTATGGCGCAATGGGTATTTATATGCCTTGATGGCAGCAGGGTGCACCACTGCCCTTGCGCTTAATTTCTCAAGCAGCTCTGTAAAGGCATACAGGGAACATGAGATAGGGAGGGGGAGCAGAGCAGAGCAGAGACAAGCCCACAGAGAAGGAATCAATTATATGATGATTTAATCAATGGAGGAAAGCGCGAAAGCAGTAAATTTAGTTTACAAAAAGGCTGGTCAATAACTCAATTCAACTGTGCAGTGGAGGCAGCTGTTGGGGTGGGTTTAGGAGGGGGGAGGAGTTGGGGGTAGAGGGAGGGGGTGTGTGTGCGTGTGTGTGTGTGTGTGTGCGTGTGGGGGGGGGGCGTTCTGGCAGGGACGGAGATGGGCACAGTTTTAATTAGTTCTGTATTGGAAGTGGAACAGTGGGAGCGTTGTGGAGCGGGACGGAACAGCTGCAGCGGGGTGCAGGGATCGCTTGCTGGCCGACTGGCTAGAAGTCTGGCTGGGCTCTCCCTTCCTCCATCCCTCCATCCATCCCTCCTCTCCTTCTCTGCTGTGCCAGCTCAGGTGTCTGTGTCTGCCTGGGGAGCGCTGGGTGGCACGGTTGTGTGGCTTTGCGTTGGTTGGCAGCGGGTGGGTAAAGGCCTGGAGCTGGGGGCGGAGTGGGGGAATGTATGAAAGGGCTGGTGGCTCGCTGGGCAGGCTGTCCCGAGGGGATCACTGTATGAGAGAGGCTGGGAGCCAAGGGCCTGTCACCGGCCAGCCAGCCCGGCACTCTGCCCTGCTCTTACAGGGCCAGGGCCCAGGGGCCGACACAGACAGGGAGACTACAGTGCATTCGGGAAGTATTCAGACCCCTTCCCTTTTTCCACATTTTGTTACGTTACAGCCTGATTCTAAAATGGATTAAATAAAACATTTTCCTCATCATCTACACACAATACCCCATAATGACAAAGCGAAATACGTTTTTTTGAATTTTTCCAAATGTATTTCAAGTAAAAAAACAGAAATACCTTATTTACGTAAGTATTCAGACCCTTTGCTATGAGACTCGAAATTGAGCTCAGGTGCATCCAATTTCCAATGATCATCCTTGAGATGTTTCTACAACTTGATTGGAGTCCACCTGTAGTAAATTCAATTGATTGGACATGATTTGGAAAGGCGCACAACTGTCCATATAAGATCCCACAGTTGACAGTGCATGTCAGAGCAAAAACCAAACCATGAGGTCGAAGGAATTGTCCATAGAGCTCCGAGACAGGATTGTAGAATGGCCAGAAGGACTTTTAGTCCTCAGTAAATTGCACATGACATTCTCTTTGAGTTTGCCAAAAGGCACCTAAAGGACTCTCAGACCATGAGAAACAAAATTCTCTGGTCTGATGAATTCAAGATGAAACTATTTTGCCTGAATGCCAAGCGTCACGTTTGAAGGAAACCTGGCACCATCCCTACGCTAAAGCATGGTGGTGGCAGCATCAAGCTGTGGGGATGTTTTTCAGCGGCATGAAATGGGAGACTAGTCAGGATCAAGGGAAAGATGAACGGAGGAAAGTACAGAGAGATCCATGAAGAAAACCTACTTCAGAGCGCTCAGGACCTCAGACTGGGTAAAGGTTCACCTTCCAACAGGACAACGACCCTACGATCACAGCCAAGACAACACAAGGGTGGCTTCGGGACAAGTCTTTGTCTTTGAGTGGCCCAGCCAGAGCCTGGACTTCAACCCGATCAAACATCTCTAGGAAGAGACCTGAAAATAGCTGTGCTGCGATGCTCCCCATCCAACCAGACAGAGCTTGAGAGGATCTGCAGAGAAGAATGAGAGAAACTCCCCAAATACAGGTGTACCGAGCTTGTAGCATCATACCCAAGAAGACATGAGGCTGTAATCGCTGCCAAAGGTGCTTCAACAAAGTACTGAGTAAAGGTTCTGCATAATTATGTCAAATGTGATATTTCAGGTATTTGAATTTTTTTGAAAACATTTATAAAACCCGTTTTTGCTTTGTCATTATGGGGTATTGTGTGTAGATTGATGAGGGGGAAAATCTATTTAATCCATTTTAGAATAAGGCTGTAAAGTGGAAAAAGTCAAGGGGTCTGAATACTCATGAATGTTGTTCTGGAGGCAGCTCTGTAGAATGGTCACTATCTGGCGCAGCCACAAAGTCATGACATCTGATTTTAAACCTAACCTTAACCACACTGCTAACCTTAATGCCTAACCTTAACCTTAAATGAAGACCAAAAGGCATATTTGTGTTTTCATAAATGTTCACAATATAGCCAATTTTTGACTTTGCAGCTGGCCTATCTAGCGGACATCGCTAAGTTCTGTGTTCATCCCAATAAACGCCAACCTGCCACACACACACGCATACTCCTTCACACTGCATTCCTCCACCCATCAAAGCGTTTCTATACACAGGCACAGCAACCTATTACATCTAGACACGTTTCGCAATTGTTTTATTCTGCCCTGTGTCGCTGTAGTTAGCCTATCAAATCAAGGCCATATCATATCAAAGCCTATCAAAACATACATTTTTTTTATCTTTAAAATATTGTGCATGACAAAAGAACATGAAAACTAAGCTTACAGTAATGAGCCCTAAAAGGTTAACTAGTATTGTTCCATGTTATAGCAACCAGGCCAAACAGAACCTCAACTTCCACTCAAGTCTAAACCCCAGGAACAACCCACAACCCGAGACCTCACCTCGACCTAACCACATAGCACCACACTCGCACTCCGGTCCAATGTTGAGATCTTATGAACCAATTGGTTTAGATATTATTTTACTTTAGGCCTCAACTCTGTCTACTTTGGCTCCGTAGACATCAACACTGGCCTGTACTGGCTGTACGTTTAGCTACATGAATTACTAGCACATTATTTGAGATTAAAAGGGTTTCTCAGAACTTTGGCTTGTTTTAATGGGGAAAGTGTAAATCATTTGGTGTAAATCATTTGGAATGTTTCTTGAGGACTGAGTCAGAGTCCAACTTTCCGCCCAAAGGTACCAGCAGCGTCTGTCTCACTGTTGGGTCAGATGTTGCCAAGACACTCTCAAAAGCTCCATTGACAAAGCGTTTTGGATTTAGAGGAGAGGGCTGTGGTGATGGTTTTATTTTCCTATGATACAATGCTGACCTCTTGTGGATAAAAATAAAACCGGCATTCTGATCTCCAATCCAATCAAATCACATAAACATGTTTAGCAGATGTTATTGCGGGTGAAGCGAAATGCTTGTGTTTCTAGCTCCAACAGTGCAGTAATATCTAACAAATAATATCTAACAATTTCACAACAATACACACAAATCTAAAGTAAAGGAATTGAATTAAGAATATATAAACATTTGGACGAGCAATGTCAAATCAAATCAAATCAAATCAAATGTATTTATATAGCCCTTCGTACATCAGCTGATATCTCAAAGTGCTGTACAGAAACCCAGCCTAAAACCCCAAACAGCAAGCAATGCAGGTGTAGAAGCACGGTGGCTAGGAAAAACTCCCTATCAGAGCGGCATATACTAAGATGGCCAGTCTGATGGCCTTGAGATAGAAGATGTTTTTCAGTCTCTCGGCCCCAGCATTGATGCACCTGTACTGAGCTCGCCTTCTGGATGATAGCGGGGTGAACAGGCAGTGGCTCGGGTGGTTGTTGTCCTTGATGATCTTTTTGGCCTTCCTGTGACATCGGGTGCTGTACGTGTCCTGGAGGGCAGGTAGTTTGCCCCTAGTGATCAAATCAAATCAAATCAAATTTATTTGTCACATACACATGGTTAGCAGATGTTAATGCGAGTGTAGCGAAATGCTTGTGCTTCTAGTTCCGACAATGCAGTAATAACGAACAAGTGATCTAACTAACAATTCCAAAAAAAACTACTGTCTTATACACAGTGTAAGGGGATAGAGAATATGTACATAAAGATATATGAATGAGTGATGGTACAGAGCAGCATAGGCAAGATACAGTAGATGATATCGAGTACAGTATATACATATGAGATGAGTATGTAAACCAAGTGGCATAGTTAAAGTGGCTAGTGATACATGTATTACATAAGGATGCAGTCGATGATATAGAGTACAGTATCTACGTATGCATATGAGATGAATAATGTAGGGTAAGTAACATTATATAAGGTAGCATTGTTTAAAGTGGCTAGTGATATATTTACATCATTTCCCATCAATTCCCATGATTAAAGTGGCTGGAGTAGAGTCAGTGGCATTGACAGTGTGTTGGCAGTAGCCACTCAATGTTAGTGGTGGCTGTTTAACAGTCTGATGGCCTTGAGATAGAAGCTGTTTTTCAGTCTCTCGGTCCCAGCTTTGATGCACCTGTACTGATCTCGCCTTCTGGATGACAGCGGGGTGAACAGGCAGTGGCTCGGGTGGTTGATGTCCTTGATGATCTTTATGGCCTTCCTGTAGCATCGGGTGGTGTAGGTGTCCTGGAGGGCAGGTAGTTTGCCCCCGGTGATGCGTTGTGCAGACCTCACTACCCTCTGGAGAGCCTTACGGTTGAGGGCGGTGCAGTTGCCATACCAGGCGGTGATACAGCCTGCCAGGATGCTCTCGATTGTGCATCTGTAGAAGTTTGTGAGTGCTTTTGGTGACAAGCCGAATTTCTTCAGCCTCCTGAGGTTGAAGAGGCGCTGCTGCGCCTTCCTCACGATGCTGTCTGTGTGAGTGGACCAATTCAGTTTGTCTGTGATGTGTATGCCGAGGAACTTAAAACTTGCTACCCTCTCCACTACTGTTCCATCGATGTGGATGGGGGGGTGTTCCCTCTGCTGTTTCCTGAAGTCCACAATCATCTCCTTAGTTTTGTTGACGTTGAGTGTGAGGTTATTTTCCTGACACCACACTCAGAGGGCCCTCACCTCCTCCCTGTAGGCCGTCTCGTCGTTGTTGGTAATCAAGCCTACCACTGTTGTGTCGTCCGCAAACTTGATGATTGAGTTGGAGGCGTGCGTGGCCACGCAGTCGTGGGTGAACAGGGAGTACAGGAGAGGGCTCAGAACGCACCCTTGTGGGGCCCCAGTGTTGAGGATCAGCGGGGAGGAGATGTTGTTGCCTACCCTCACCACCTGGGGGCGGCCCGTCAGGAAGTCCAGTACCCAGTTGCACAGGGCGGGGTCGAGACCCAGGGTCTCGAGCTTGATGACGAGCTTGGAGGGTACTATGGTGTTGAATGCCGAGCTGTAGTCGATGAACAGCATTCTCACATAGGTATTCCTCTTGTCCAGATGGGTTAGGGCAGTGTGCAGTGTGGTTGAGATTGCATCGTCTGTGGACCTATTTGGGCGGTAAGCAAATTGGAGTGGGTCAAGGGTGTCAGGTAGGGTGGAGGTGATATGGTCCTTGACTAGTCTCTCAAAGCACTTCATGATGACGGATGTGAGTGCTACGGGGCGGTAGTCGTTTAGCTCAGTTACCTTAGCTTTCTTGGGAACAGGAACAATGGTGGCCCTCTTGAAGCATGTGGGAACAGCAGACTGGTATAGGGATTGGTTGAATATGTCCGTAAACACACCGGCCAGCTGGTCTGCGCATGCTCTGAGGGCGCGGCTGGGGATGCCGTCTGGGCCTGCAGCCTTGCGAGGGTTAACACGTTTAAATGTCTTACTCACTTCGGCTGCAGTGAAGGAGAGACCGCATGTTTTCGTTGCAGGCCGTGTCAGTGGCACTGTATTGTCCTCAAAGCGGGCAAAAAAGTTGTTTAGTCTGCCTGGGAGCAAGACATCCTGGTCCGTGACTGGGCTGGGTTTCTTCCTGTAGTCCGTGATTGACTGTAGACCCTGCCACATGCCTCTTGTGTCTGAGCCGTTGAATTGAGATTCTACTTTGTCTCTGTACTGGCGCTTAGCTTGTTTGATAGCCTTGCGGAGGGAATAGCTGCGCTGTTTGTATTCAGTCATGTTACCAGACACCTTGCCCTGATTAAAAGCAGTGGTTCGCGCCTTCAGTTCCACACGAATGCTGCCATCAATCCACGGTTTCTGGTTGGGGAATGTTTTAATCGTTGCTATGGGAACGACATCTTCAACGCACGTTCTAATGAACTCGCACACCGAATCAGCGTATTCGTCAATGTTGTTGGCTGACGCAATACGAAACATCTCCCAGTCCACGTGATGGAAGCAGTCTTGGAGTGTGGAGTCAGCTTGGTCGGACCAGCGTTGGACAGACCTCAGCGTGGGAGCTTCTTGTTTTAGTTTCTGTCTGTAGGCAGGGATCAACAAGATGGAGTCGTGGTCAGCTTTTCCGAAAGGGGGGCGGGGCAGGGCCTTATATGCGTCGCGGAAGTTAGAGTAACAATGATCCAGGGTCTTTCCACCCCTGGTTGCGCAATCGATATGCTGATAAAATTTAGGGAGTCTTGTTTTCAGATTAGCCTTGTTAAAATCCCCAGCTACAATGAATGCAGCCTCTGGATAAATCGTTTCCAGTTTGCAGAGAGTTAAATAAAGTTCGTTCAGAGCCATCGATGTGTCTGCTTGGGGGGGGATATATACGGCTGTGATTATAATCGAAGAGAATTCTCTTGGTAGATAATGCGGTCTACATTTGATTGTGAGGAATTCTAAATCAGGTGAACAGAAGGATTTGAGTTCCTGTATGTTTCTTTCATCACACCATGTCACGTTGGCCATAAGGCATACGCCCCCGCCCCTCTTCTTACCAGAAAGATGTTCGTTTCTGTCCGCGCGATGCGTGGAGAAACCCGCTGGCTGCACCGCTTCGGATTGCGTCTCTCCAGTGAGCCACGTTTCCGTGAAACAGAGAACGTTACAGTCTCTGATGTCCCTCTGGAATGCTACCCTTGCTCGGATTTCATCAACCTTGTTGTCAAGAGACTGGACATTGGCAAGAAGAATGCTAGGGAGTGGTGCACGATGTGCCCGTCTCCGGAGTCTGACCAGAAGACCGCTTCGTTTCCCTCTTTTTCTGAGTCGTTTTTTTGGGTCGCTGCATGGGAACCATCCCGTGGCGCTGGTTGTAAGGCAGAACACAGGATCCGCATCGCGAAAAACATATTCTTGGTCGTACTGGTGGTGAGTTGACGCTGATCTTATATTCAGTAGTTCTTCTCGGCTGTATGTGATGAAACCTAAGATGACCTGGGGTACTAGTGTAAGAAATAACACGTAAAAAAACAAAAAACTGCATAGTTTCCTAGGAACGCGAAGCGAGGCGGCCATCTCTGTCGGCGCCGGAATGGGTCGAATGGGTAGTGATGCATTGGGTAGACCGCACCACCCTCTGGAGAGCCCTGTGGTTGTGGGGGGGTGAAAATCTAAATATTATTTGTGCATCAGCGCATGTGACAAATAATATTTGATTTGATTGTATTTGACATTCACGCCCTGCATGCGGTTTTGCGCATGTGCTAGGTGATAGAAATGTCAGTGTTAACAATTATATTGCCTCAAATTTCAAGCAGTTGAAGGACCAATCGCATAGGATGTCACGCCCTGACCTTAGAGATCCTTTTTATGTCTCTATTTTGGTTTGGTCAGGGAGTGAGTTGGGGTGGGTATTCTATGTTTTGTGTTTTATGTTTTCTATTTCTGTGTGTTTGGCCGGGTGTGGTTCTCAATCAGAGGCAGCTGTCTATCGTTGTCTCTGATTGAAAACCATACTTAGGTAGCCTTTTCCCACCTGTTTTGTGGGTAGTTGTTTTCTGTTTTTGTGTCTGCACCAGACAGAACTGTTTCAGTTTAATTCGTTCTCGTTGTTATTTTTGTTATTTCAGTGTTCAGTTCAAATAAAATTATGGACACGTACCACGCTGCACCTTGGTCCTCTCCTTCCAACAGCCGTTACAGAACTACCCACCACCAAAGGACCAAGCAGCGGGGAAGAGAGGACTAGACATGGGAAGACATTCTGGATGGCAAGGGATCCTACACATGGGAGGAGATCCTGGCTGGAAGGGATCGCCTCCCATGGGAACAGGTGGAGGCACCCAGGAGAGCGGAGGCAGCAGGAGAAAGGAACCAGCGGTATGAGGGAACACGGCTGGCAAGGAATCCCGGGAGCTGCCGGAGTCGCCCGCCTGTCCGGAGCTGCCAGTGTCGCCACCTAAGTGGGCCAAGCCTAAGGTGGACCGGGGTCCACGTCCCGCACCAGATCCGCCAACGCGGATAGATGCCCACCCAGACCCTCCCCTATAGGTTTAGGTTTTGCGGCCAGAGTCTGCACCTTTGGGGGGGGTACTGTCACGCCCTGACCTTAGATCCTTTTTATGCCTCTATTTTGGTTTGGTCAGGGTGTGAGTTGGGGTGGCATTCTATGTTTTGTGTTCTATGTTTTTTATTTCTGTGTGTTTGGCCGGGTGTGGTTCTCAGAGGCAGCTGTCTATCGTTGTCTCTGGTAACCATACTTAGGTAGCTTTCTGTTTTTGTGTCTGCACCAGACAGAACTGTTTCGTTCGTTCTCTTTGTTATTTTTGTTATTTCCGTGTTCAGTTCAAATAAAAGTATGGACACGTACCACGCTGCACCTTGGTCCTCTCCTTCCAACAGCCGTTACACAGGTAGACAATTTATTGTGTAAGTTAAAATTGTATTCAACATTCTGGCTTGTAAGGAACATGTCCATACCAATTGGTATCAAGTATGATTTATTAGGCAACTGGAGAGGATGAGGAGTGTGCGAGAGGCCTTTAAATCCACTATCACTACACTCTTAGAAAAAAGGGTTAATCTGCTGTCCCCATAGGATAACCCTTTTTGGTTCCAAATGGGTTCTACCTGGAACAAAAGAGGGTTAATTCATGGGTTATCCTATGGGGACAGCTAAAGAACCCTTTTAGGTTCCAGACAGCACTTTTTTTCTGTGAGTACTGACTACTGCTATTGTAAGTAGATATTTAGTTATTTGTCCTTAAAAAGATTGCATGAGCCCCATCGTCGCTGTATGTGCCTGCTGTCTGTTGCCTTCAAAGGAAAGAACAGAGGTTACAAGGAAGTTATAAATACAGCATGATGACTCAGATCAACAACAAGTATCTGTGGCAACCTGATAAAGACAGACATGACCCAATGCAGTCATAAGATGAGGTACGATAAGGGTGTTGTAAGGGTACTGTATTACACACACACACACACACACACACACACACCACAACACACACACACACACACACACACACACACACACACCACAACACACACACACACACACACACACACACACACACACACACACCACAACACACAAGCATCAGGAATCAAATCCAGCATCCACTTTTAATGATGGAATCAAACATTAAATGTCTGGGGTTGGGTACGGGCAGAATCCTAGATGGGGGGCGGGGGGAGTAGTTTTGTATAAAAATGTGTCATTTCCCCCAGTACTTTTTTGAGCAACGCTATTTCACTATTATACATCCTGTGGCGGTGAATGTTCTCTGTGGCTTCATGGCCCAGCATCCTGAGAGGGATGCACTAGACTGCACTGCATTTCCTCACTCTGTTAGTGACACAGTCTACAGCAGGCTACTAGAGTAACAGCGAAAGCGAACTATACACAAGGGTTACTCAAAATGGACAAAATACAGTTGACTTTTCCCTGTCTGACTGTCCTTTTGGGTGAGCTGCCTCTCTGCCTTTCTCTGTTTTTGTGACATTTACAGTATGTTTACATTTTAGTCATTTAGCAGATGCTCTTATCCAGGGCGACTTACAGGAGACGTGTTGATGTGCCCTTGTGCAAGAGCACATCAACCTAGTCGGCTCGGTGATTCGAATCAGCGACCTTTCGTATACTGTCAAAGTTATTTTTTACTTTAAAATAATAACAAAAATAGATTTCATTTTTTGGGGCTGGCCAAACACTCTTAACCACTAGATTACTTAACATTACTTTGATGTACTTTGCTTGTTTTTGTATAGTTAAGATCAAGTCTTTGATTATTTTACACAGGTTATTATACAAATAAGAGATTGTTTTCTCAACTGGTTTTGTCAATCAGTTTATCTGCCCCAAAAAGCTGCTGATGTAATCAATGCTCTGTCTCTGCAATGGTTTCTTCTCTCTATATTCTAAACAGTGTTGGGGAAGCTACTCTGATATTATAGTCTACCAAACTCCCAATTACTTTACATTGGAAGAAGATGAGCTACACTAAAGCTACCCTTACAGGGCTCTACGAGGAGCATGTGTGCACCTAAGTTGAAAAATGCAGGCGCACACAAATACATTTAGGAGCACAATGAAAGATATTTGAGATATTACATCCTTGATTTTTCTATTCCAGGTCTCACAGCAAAATAATTAGGTGCATATGCGAGTTAAAAGGTGGTGCTGTAGAGTCCTACCTTAAGGGAACTATTGTTTACTTAAAAACTTATTGTGGATCGGTGTCCCGTCTATGGGACAGTTGCTGCTCAATATGCATAATGTGCCTACAACGTTGTTTTAACTTTTTTTTAAAAAGTAGTTCACTACATCGAAGCTACTTTGTGAAAATGATCATTCCTAAATAAAAAGAAAAAAAGAAAGGAGATTATTTCCTACTTAATTTTCTTATTGCAAAAACACGTAGTGTGTAGTTCCAGTAGTTAGCTACACCACTACATGGCAACAAAGTAATGAACTACTGAAAACACTACCAAGATGTGAATTTAGTTCAACTACAGTACCACCAAGCTACAGCAACATGTCATTAATAGGAGCAGTTGAACTACATGTAGTTCACTACTCCCCAACACTGATTCTAAACCATACCCATGTCTTTTTCCAGGTCTCGTCCTGGCTTCTACCACTACAGCCCAGACACAGCCAGTCAATACCACTGTAACCCAGCCCACCTCAGCCTCCAACCCAGCCAACAACACAGCCACTCCAGGACACACCACGGTTGTAGACAACAATAATTTTACATTATCCGCCATAAACCCAAACCTTACTGATCTCATTTTTGATAACGTCCCTATAACCAATTCCACCGGGAGGCTTAACCACACGGTAACCACACCACTGAAGACCAGTTCAGGTAGGTTGGAGTTGCTGCTTTCACTGTATGGTCAGTTTATGGTCAATGGTCGATACTGGAGATGGAGTCTTGACCTCGTTGTCTTGGGTCTTGAGACCCCTCAAGACCAGTCGATACAGTCTTGGTCTCGAGGGGTCTAAGTCTTGGCTCTATATCTGATCGATGCTAATTTCCTACCTGCTTTGGTGGAGGTAAAGTAACAGTCATTTTTCTCAAGATGCCTCTCCAGGACCGACATCCTGGCCCTCACCAATGGACGTCTCTACATCAAAGCCCCCAGCAGAGGCCAGCAGCACAACTGCTAGCACTTCTGCTACTAGCACCACCAAGAATAGAAGTGAGTTGATCTCACCAGACTGAAGTGAATCCACTGTGAAGTGAATCCACTGTGAAGTGAATCCATCAGTACACAACTTTTATCTTCTCTTTATTCAAAAGGTTTGGCGGGAACTGCTCAACCAAAACCCTCTGCGAGAAAATCGCCCCACATTGGTAACATGATTGCATTTAAAAAATGTCTCAAACTTGCCCAACGGTGTGTGTTCTGACACCAAATCTGAATTGGTTATCATTTGTCAGACTAACCCACATTATAAATGACATCAACATTTAGGTCCAGAATGACTTGCATGGCCTTTTATCTTGTTGCTCAACAATTGATTGTTTTCTGTTTCTTGATAGGATTGATCATCTTTCTTGTGCTCATCATCGCTGCCTGTGTGCTTGGAGCAGCATGCTTCTTTACTAAGAATGCATCAAGGGTGAGTAAGGTATATGCTGTTTGTCCAGTTCAATTCTGTGATTTAATCCATTCTAACATTCTATAACATATCTTCATCTTGACTTTGTACAAACACCAAAACGCTAGCATTCAATGATTGTCTGTAGATGCCTGTCTGTTTTCTAGCCCGTTGAGGTGTGTGTTGGTTGTACCCTGTTGTGTTTCCAGAGGTACTCCGTAGATCTCCGAGACAGGCATGAGGATCTGCCTCTGAGTACTGCGGATCCCGACGCCGTGTTTGACAACTCCTCAACACAGAAGGGTGACAACATAGAATTACATAGAATATGTATAGAACAAAACATGCAGTATTATACATCTGTATGGATGAGAATACACTACATTCATTTACACTCTCCTCATTAATGATCATTTACTACACATTAATAGGGAAACTTAGACATCACCAAAACACTTCTGTAAATCTTGATTTAGATTTGATTCATCCCATGCTAACAGTGAAATGCTTACTTATGGGCCATTCCTAACAATGCAGAGAAAGAGAAACTGAACTACCCCAAAAATAATAATGAGCATCTAGCTAATGTACATTAACTTGTGGTCAAACTGAAAATACGTGTTACACTGGTAGTAATAATTTTTTATTTAACCTTTATTTAACTAGGCAAGTCAGTTAACAACAAATTCTTGTTTACAATGCCGGCCTATAAACCATGGCTAACGCATGTTGTCTTTGATCACCTCTCCAGGGATGGACACCTTTACCGCCGTGGATCTCAACAGCACCGAGGTCCTGGTTAAGGGAAGTGAGGGAGAAAGAGGTGAGCTTGATGAAGTAATGGACCAGTGCATGTACTGTCCTCTCGTAGGGTCACTTTGCTGGGCCTATGACAATGTGCCCCCAAAAGAGAAACAATTCTCTATTGAGAATTCTATATTTGTAGTTTTTATGAGTTGTTGAGTTATTGCACAGTGATCTGTCAAGTGTGACGTATTGTTTGGTTACTGGAATGGATTTTGTGTTCAGAGTGGATTTCCTCTTTTGCAACAGAGAAGAGAGAAGGAAGTCAATGTGTGCTGATAACTATACTGTACATTCATAGTTATCTACGTTTTAAAATGGCCAGAGTCACAGCTGAAATAATACATTTTTCAACTTATTTTTTAAAACTTCATGATGTCTTGTGTGGCAGGTGTGTGGGAATAGTGAGAACTTCAAAGAAAAGAGAAACCCACACACTGCTCTCACCGGCTCTTGCTCATATCACTGTTTTTAGTCAAGTTTGATTCAAAACAGTGAATTGAGCACTGTGTGAGGTTTAGAGTCCATAAGAGCTTACATTTACAGCCACGACCGAAATGATTGGCACCCTTGATAATGATCAAAAGAGTGTAAAACTGTGTCAAATAAATCATGCAAATACTTTTTAATTGTTTTATTTAACCAGGTAGGCCAGTTGAGAACACCTTTATTTAACCAGGTAGGCTAGTTGAGAACACCTTTATTTAACCAGGTAGGCTAGTTGAGAACACCTTTATTTAACCAGGTAGGCTAGTTGAGAACACCTTTATTTAACCAGGTAGGCCAGTTGAGAACACCTTTATTTAACCAGGTAGGCTAGTTGAGAACACCTTTATTTAACCAGGTAGGCCAGTTGAGAACACCTTTATTTAACCAGGTAGGCTAGTTGAGAACACCTTTATTTAACCAGGTAGGCCAGTTGAGAACACCTTTATTTAACCAGGTAGGCCAGTTGAGAACACCTTTATTTAACCAGGTAGGCCAGTTGAGAACACCTTTATTTAACCAGGTAGGCCAGTTGAGAACACCTTTATTTAACCAGGTAGGCCAGTTGAGAACACCTTTATTTAACCAGGTAGGCCAGTTGAGAACAAGTTCTCATTTACAACTGCGACCTGGCCAATGTATAGGAACATTATATTACTAATACAACTGCTCACAGAAAAATTATTTGTTGAACAAGTAATAAAACACATTTTAAAAAAGATCAATATGATCAGCACCCCTAACGATTCTTATAAATAAAATCAAACTAAATTGAATCAGCAGTAACTTAGTATATATATATATATTTTTTATTAATCTCAGTTTAAAGGGGAACTCTGGTTTTGTTTTTTCATTAGTCCAATGTTGATACAGTCCCAAAATGTTTTGCATGTTAAGCAGTCAAGTTGTGAAGATATTTGTCCTGTTACACACGTGTTTTCTTGCATATCACAACTCCCCCTGAAGCAAAGTGTCCCTGGCCACTTATTCATGGTGACACAAAATGCATCATTTAAAGAACTGTATTGTGGCCTTTCGTGACTTCCTGTTTCACTAGGGTAAAAATTAGGTAACACACATGTAAAAATCCATTTGTCATCCATCACAATGGGGAAAAGGAAACTACTGGGCAACATTTACAAAGTTTAAAACCACTGAAACAGCGGTTAGCATGTCTGGTAGAAGACCCGAGTGTAACCTGTCCCCAATCACAGTGAGGAAGATGGTTAGGCAAAGAAAAGACCAAGGGTCATCGTTGGAGAATTACAGAAATTGGTCGCATCCTGGGGTCACCACCTGGGTGTCTGTAGTGCCTCCAGCACTGAGATGCAGTGCCTTAGACCGCTGCGCCACCTGGGAGCCCAAAGTTACAGTACATCTTTGCCAAAAACCTGATTGTTGCTACCAGGAGGCTGAAACTTGGCCGCAAGTGGATCTTCCAGCAAGAGAATGGCCTCAAGAAAACATCAAAATCCACAAAGAAATGTTTAGTTGGCCACAAAATAAAACATTTGTCCATCTCCGGACTTTCAATCATTTTGATACCTATTTTTTTTATTATTACTTGTTCAACTAAATATTTTTTCTGTGAGCAATTGTATTAATATAAAATAATATAATTTCCCCAAAATGTTGAACATACAATATACAGTGGGGCAAAAAAGTATTTAGTCAGCCACCAATTGTGCAAGTTCTCCCACTTAAAAAAGATGAGAGAGGCCTGTAATTTTCATCACAGGTACACTTCAACTATGACAGACAAAATGAGAATTTAAAAAATCCAGAAAATCACATTGTAGGATTTTTAATGAATTGATTTGAAAATTATGTTGGAAAATAAGTATTTGGTCACCTACAAACAAGCAACATTTCTGGCTCTCACTGTCCTCCACTCGTTACCTGTATTAATGGCACCTGTCCACAACCTCAAACAGTCACACTCCAAACTCCACTATGGCCAAGACCAAAGAGCTGTCAAAGGACACCAGAAACAAAATTGTAGACCTGCACCAGGCTGGGAAGACTGAATCTGCAATAGGTAAGCAGCTTGGTTTGAAGAAATCAACTGTGGGAGCAATTATTAGGAAATGGAAGACATACAAGACCACTGATAATCTCCCTCGATCTGGGGCTCCACGCAAGATCTCACCCCATGGGGTCAAAATGATCACAAGAACGGTGAGCAAAAATCGCAGAACCACACAGGGGGAACTAGTGAATGACCTGCAGAGAGCTGGGACCAAAGTAACAAAGCCTACCATCAGTAACACACTACGCCGCCAGGGACTCAAATCCTGCAGTACACTGCAAGCAGTGTCCCCCTGCTTAAGTCAGTACATGTCCAGGCCCGTCTGAAGTTTGCTAGAGAGCATTTGGATGATCCAGAAGAAGATTGGGAGAATTTCATATGGTCAGATGAAACCAAAATATAACTTTTTGGTAAAAACTCAACTTGTCGTGTTTGGAGGACAAAGAATGCTGAGTTGCATCCAAAGAACACCATACCTACTGGGAAGCATGGGGGTGGAAACATCGTGCTTTCGGGCTGTTTTTCTGCAAAGGGACCAGGATGACTGATCCGAGTAAAGGAAAGAATGAATGGGGTCATGTATTGTGAGATTTTAAGTGATAACCTCCTTCATCACTGCTCTAGAGGAGATATGCATGGAGGAATTGGCTAAAATACCAGCAACAGTGTGTGAAAACCTTGTGAAGACTTACAGAAAACGTTTGACCTCTGTCATTGCCAACAAAGGGTATATAACAAAGTATTGAGAAACTTTTGTTATTGACCAAATACTTATTTTCCACCATAATATGCAAATAAATTCATTAAAAATCCTACAATGTGATTTTCTGGAGAAAAAAAATCTAATTTTGTCTGTCATAGTTGAAGTGTTACAGGCCTCATCTTTTTAAGTGGGAGAACTTGCACAATTAGTGGCTGACTAAATACTTTTTTGCCCCACTGTATCTCATTATTTGTGTTATTTATACAGTCTTTTTTCTCATCTTTAGCAAGGGTGCCAATTTCGGTCAGGACTATACATTGTTTAGATAAGAGCTTCCCCACTGGGAAGAACTGGTTGAATCAACATTGTTTCCAAGTAGAAAACTGATTGGATTTGAAAGAAGTCATCAATGTTAGGGATTTTTATATATTTTTTCTCCTTACTTTTTAACCTAAATCCAATGAGATGGTGACATTTTTTTGTCACATTGAATTCACGTTAATTAACAACTCAACCAAATGCACTGTAAATCAAAACTAGATGTTGAACTGCCTTAGTGGGTCAGCTCTCATTGCCCACTCCTTTGTGACACCACGGTCACCATCCATAACACGTTTGATTTGTCAAATGTTTTCTCACGCCCCAGGCTAACTCTGCCTGGTGTCAGATCATACTTTGAATAACAGAGCCGCATGACTCATCTAGGTTGATATGCGAGAATAGACTGTATGACACGTGTATGTCTGTGTGTGACTTCAGTCTGATCTCAGTGTGATAACCTCCAGATAAGGGGGAGACTGACCTCTATGCAGCAGACCTGGGTTCAAACAGTATTCGTTTTCTTGCCAAAACGTTAAGCGTTAAGCATTTGACCGAGCTTGCCTGCCAGATAGGAAGGGTTTACGCATTTGGGACTTTTACAAAACGTCAAATGATTAGCTTTTCAGTGCTTTCAATCTGTTGAATGTAATATAAGAGACACTAGAAAATGGAATGTCCCGTCTTGCGCCATTGAATGACAGCACCCAACCTACTCTTTGTAATGTCATCTTTGTGGTGAGGTGCCGTACCAACGTCCGCCACTGGATGGAAACAAAACCCTAGAGAATGAACAGGAGAGTCAAAGCACAGAGCGAGTTGTTCATTGGTCTCTGATTGATATGTAACTCCACCTTTAATATGTTCTTGTGTTATAAGACATGACCTTTTATACTGTGGTCTATTGGTCTCAGTGCTTTAAACAGAGGACATTTCAAAATAGTGACAGGTTTTGTGTCAGAAAATCCCATAGCTCTAATATGCTGCTCAGCTGGTTGTGGATGACCATATCCTCTTTTACCAGAGTGCTATCTTGTCAAACAAGTGTATTGTCCTCAACCCCATCTTATCTGCAAAGTAAACATGTTTATGTACTAAATAGGGATGGCTTTACGCAGACTTATTTTTTTAGTAGGAGCACGTGTGCACCTATGTTGAGGCGAGCGCACGCAAGAACATTTAGGAGCACAATGAGAAATATTAAAGCTTGAATGAGATTTTTTTGATTTTTTAGATGTGCACTGGTGTTCCTAAATGACAAGTCCAGGTCGCACAGCAAAATATTTTGCCACACATGCGAGAAAAATGGTCGCACTGTAGAACCCTGCTAAAGAATCCTGGATGTCAGGCATCAGACACCTGTGTAATAAAACACACACAGTGAAATAATGGAAACATCAACCATTATAGTAAGAGAAGAGAACACCATGCAGCATTAGCTGTTTTCATTTATTCTCAATCTGTGATAGCCCTTCCTTTTGACATAACTTTTCATTTAGGTTGAAAGTGGTTGAATTCTTATTTCTCTCAGAGGTCTTCCCAGGCTTTGTGACTGTTGTGGACATGTCTGAGCCTGTCTTTCTCTCTTCACCCTGGGTCCCACTTTGTGGAATGGGTCAGTTTTGATTGGCTCTTTTAAAAGTAACTACCTCGAGTAGTTTTTTTTCCTCTCCTTTCTTTAAATCATCAACTCAAGACTTTGCACTGGCATCATGTGTTACTACTGTTTTGATGCAGCTCAGTAGCGACAGAAGTCTGCTTCTTTTGAAGTTCTCCCGGCCATGACCTTTCACCTTTACTTTTTTCTGTGCTCTTTCTAAAAGGGATACAAGTCAAACAAATGAAACCATGGCCTGGAGAGGTGTGAATTCCACTGTTGTGAAAGCATACTGCTGCCCCATGACTGTAAAGTCAGTCTGTTAAAAATGATCGACAACTGTCACTAGGACTGGGTTTGAGATGGACACAATGGAAAGGATCTTATGTGTATGAAGCAGAGTAATGAGAACAGTTGAACTTCTTTTAGAATGAATTACGCACGCACACACCAAAACACAAAGACACACAGATACACAATTAGACATGGTCTCTATTTCTTAACCTCTCTATGGTCTTTACGGGTGTCAAGATCCTTGCAGTGCAGTCCGTCTCCTTTACTAGAGGTGTGGAGAGAAAGCCCTTTTGAAATATTTTGGTTATTGTCGGTCCTTTATGTATTTGTGTTCCTTTTTATGGTTTGGCTTGACCAAAATGTCCTACATGTCCTGATCGATTTGGTCGACTTCCACTTTGTAGGATTGTTTTTCGGTGCCATGATGTAAGGCTTAGATTGCGTTACTATGTACTTGGTATGATGTTGTAAGAACCTCTTGTTTAGGGAGATATGTTCTCTGCAGAAAAAGGGTCAACTTTGCTATTCTTGTTTTCAAGAGTTCTCTGCTTGCGGAAGTACACACACACACACACACACACACACACACACACACACACACACACACACACTCTACTGGTCAAAAGTTTTAGAACACCTACTCATTCAAGGGTTTTTCTTTTATTTGTACTATTTTCTACATTGCAGAATAATAGTGAAAACATCAGCACTATGAAATAACACACAGGGAATCATGTAGTAATCAAAATATATTTGAGATTCTTCAAAGTAGCCACCCTTTGCCTTGATGACAGCTTTGCACACTCTTGGCATTCTCTCAACCAGCTTTACCTGGAATGCTTTTCCAACAGTCTTGAAGGAGTTCCCACATATGCTGAGCACTTGTTGGCTGCTTTTTCTTCACTCTGCGGTCCAACTAACCCCAAACGATCTCAATTGGGTTGCGGTCGGGTGACTGTGGAGGCCAGGTCATCTGATGCAGCACTCCGTCACTCTCCTTCTTGGTCAAATAGCCCTTACACAGCCTGGAGGTGTGTTGGGTCATTGTCCTGTTGAAAAACAAATGATAATCCCACTAAGCGCAAACCAGATGGGATTGGCGTATTGCTGCAAATGCTGTGGTAGCCTTGTTGGTTAAGTGTGCCTTGAATTATATATAAATTACTGGCATTGTCACCAGCAAAGCACCCCCACACCATCACACCTCCTCTTCCATGCTTCATGGTGGGAACCACACATTCAGAGATCATCCGTTCACCTACTCTGCGTCTCACAAAGACACAGTTAGAACCAGAAATTGCACGTGGACTCATCAGACCAAAGGACAGATTTCCACGGGTCTAATGACCATTGCTTGTGTTTCTTGGCCCAAGCAAATCTCTTCTTGTTATTGTCCTTTTAGTAGTGTTTTTTTTTTTGTGTTTTTTTGCAATTCGACCATGAAGGCCTGATTCACTCAGTCTCCTCTGAACAGTTGATTTTGAGATGTGTCTGACTTGAACTCTGAGGAATTTATTGGGCTGAAATTTCTGAAGCTGGTAACTCTAATGAACTTATCCTAACTCTGGGTCTTCCTTTCCTGTGGCGGTCCTCATGAGAGCCCGTTTCATCGTAGCGCTTGAAGGTTTTTGCGACTGACATTTTCCACATTGACTGACCTTAATGTCTTAAAGTAATGATGGACTGTCGTTTCTCTTTGCTTGTTTGAGCTGTTCTTGTCATAACATGGACTTGGTCTTTAACCAAATAGGGCTATCTTCTCTATACCACCCCTACCTTGTCACAGCACAACTGATTGGCTCAAATGCATTAAAGAAAGAAATTCGACAAATAAACTTTTAAGGCACACCTGTAAATTGAAATGCATTCCAGGTGACTACCTCATGAAGCTGGTTGAGAGAATGCTAAGAGTGTGCAAAGCTGTCATCAAGGCAAAGGGCTACTTTGAAGAATCTCAAATATATAAACAAATATATAAATAATAAACAAATCAAAACATATAACACCTTTTTTGGTTACTACACGATTCCATGTGTTATTTCATAGTTTCGATGTCTCCACTATTATTCTACAATGTAGAAAATAGTAAAAAATAAAGAAAAATACTTGATTGAGTAGGTGTGTCCAAACTTTTGACTGGTACTGTATATATTTGTAACCATATTTGACAAACTATGAAAAACCCTAACATTATCATTCATTCTTGCTAGCATGCAGAGCAATGCCTCGGCCTCTAATTAGTCCGCCACTCTCAACTTGTACCTCTGCCTGTCACTCTCTCACTCTTAGCTTTGGCTCCAGCTGTGAGGGATGACTTGAAACGACCTTAATCTCTACCAACTGCTCCGGCGACCGACCTTGACACTTTATTTTCTCAATTATGGAGTCTGGACCCAGAGACTGATTTTAGCTCTCATCAAGGCTAATTACAGATCTCACTCTCCATTCCCACATTCCCTTGGACAGTATATTAGCGTGTCGGGGGCCTGGAAGAAACTGAACTAATGACGGGGATTAGCTTTAGCAACCAGCCACTGAGTGCATTTTCAGGACATTTTGAGGGGTAAAAATGTATTCCCGTTCAAAATCCTATTTTCCTAAACCTAACCTTAACCCCAGTCCCGAAACCTAACCCTTAAGCCAAAAATAGGATTTTAACAAATTCAGGACATGAAAAGGACATTGTGGTCCTGATATGGTAGGAAAACATGTACAGACACACAGTAGCCAGAGGTGTCACGCCTGCTCCCGCTCCCCCTCTCTGGCACTCGAGGGCGCCAAGCTGCCCATCATTACGCACGCCTGTCACCATCGTTACGGGCATCAGCGCTTCATTGGACTCACCTGGACGCCATCACTTTATTGATTGCCTCCTATCTATATATTCAATCAAATCCAATCAAATGTATTCATTAAGCCCTTCTTATATCAGCTGTAGTCACAAAGTGCTGTACAGAAACCCAGCCTAAAACCCCAAACAGCAAGCAAGGTGTAGAAGCACGGTGGCTAGGAACAACTCCCTAGAAAGGCCAGAACCTAGGAAGAAACCTAGAGAGGAACCAGACCATGAGGGGTGGCCAGTCCTCTTTTGGCTGCGCCGGGTGGAGATTTTAACAGAACATGGCCAAGATTTTCAAATGTTCATCGATGACCAGCAGGGTCAAATGATAACGATCACGGTGGTTGTCGAGGGTGCAGCAGGTCAGCACCTCAGGAGTAAATGTCAGTTGGCTTTTCATAGCCGATCATTCAGAGTATCTCTATCACTCCTGCTGTCTCTAGAGAGTTGAAAACAGCAGGTCTGGGACAGGTAGAACGTCCGGTGAACAGGTCAGGGTTCCATAGCCGCAGTTTGATCCCTGTGTCAGCAATAATGTTATGTTTCCCTTGTCCAGACGCTGTCCGTGTTTTGTTTCATGTCTGTTATCTATTTAATATTCACTCCCTGTACTTGCTTCTGGTCTCCCGGCGTCTGTCCTCACAAGAGGTAGCAATGGTGCTTAACAAATAGCGGTTTACAGATCTGAATAATGCTGCAGATATGTCCAGAACAGCAGTGGTGTTACCCTCCCCCCTCCCCAGCCTCGTAGTACCCTTGTCCCCACCATCCCCCTCAGTCCCCCCCCCCCATCACCTTGGGTAAGATAATAATGAGGCGGCCATACTTTACCACAGCTCTTAACCAGCTGTGTGGTGCTGCTCTCCTAGCAAGGCCCGGTCAGTAATCAGGACCTCATTAGGCGACCAACCAGAGGCCTGGGCCTGGATCAGCTGGTTCAGTAGAGGAGAAATCCCCCAACAGTCAAAGTGGGCAGAAACATTCTTGTAGGAACAGAAAGAGAAACACTGCCGGCCAGGAGACTCGGATAGGAAATGCTATCATTATAGTAATGCTTAGGGGTAATGACAAAGCACAGTCTTGCAGTGCAAGGTAAATATGCCTTTCTTAGGCGGAATGTGGGTGAACATGTGTTAAATACAGGTATATGCATTAATGGGGGTGTTAAAATGTGCTGTGGCAAGCTCTTCAGAGATATTGTGTGTATAATTTGACTATAGTATGTTAAGACACTGACATGATTAAACTCTGTACTCTCTCTGCAGCAGATAGTGAAAAAATCTCTGACTACCCACCTCCTGCCAGCCCTGTGGACGAACCTGATGATGGGGCCCCTGGAGATGTGGCCCCTGAGGCCCCAGTGGGGGAGACTGATGACGAGAACACTGTCTCCAATAAGACCTCAATGGAGTCAGTGGAGGCCAACAAGAACAACAACAACAACACCAGCATCACCGCCAGGATCGCTTCAACAACTCCAAGAGGTTGGTATAGTTCAATATCTGCTACAACCTCTGTGTGTATGTGTGTCTTTCTGACGGCTTGGGGTAAAGAAGACACATTTCCGTTGAACATTTGTATACATCTTCTTCTAACGTCATGGTATCTATGTCTATTGATGCCGTTAATTGAAAACTGTTCCTCGCTGTTTAAAAAAACTGGCCTAAACAAATTACACCTCGCTTTTCGCTTCTTTGCGTCATTTGAAAACACAACGAGACAGATTGGTTTATCCACTTCCTCTTTCTCTGTAATTGACTCAGGGATACAATGTTGAACAGAAGTGTTCTACTATGCCTTGAACATTCCTCCCCTGGGTGAGAATGTAATTAACACAGCATGGTGATAGCACCACAACTCCCAGACTATGTCCATATCTCAGTGTGAAGGATTCTTCTATAATTGGGTGGTGAAGACTGAACCAACAACTCAACACGACAGTTAGTTCAAGCTGTCGTTTTCTAAAGCAACATTCAGTTGGGCTCTAATAGCAGTGGCGTTCCTCACAGCAGTGGAACATAAATGAACGCACACTGGGGACACTTGAGTCAGTTTTGAATGTCTGGTCAAAACCGATGGAAAGCATCACTATATGGTCAAGCCATGGCAAGTGAAAGGCAGTGGTTAGCAGCAGATGTGTGTGTTTGACCCTTCCCCTTTACATGTCGCAGAGCTCAAACCAAGAGAGAACGCCAGTTGTCTTTTCAACCGTTCAGCGGTCCAAAAATGCATGAAACATTTGTAAACTGTGGCTGTAGGGTCACTCGTAAGGATGGCTGTAGGATTCCATTGTTTAGTCCCACTACTGTCAGATGGTTCTACAGTATATGATTCAGAACACATGTTCTACCATCGCATCAGTATTGAATGTTCTACTTTGGCAGGGATCTGTAGGTCTGCTGCCATTACTCAAGCATCCTTCAGTAACCATTAGCAGGTGAAACGTAGCCATAGATCTAGGGTTAAAACTCCCCACAGTCATCACTTCATCTAAGCCCTGTTTCCTCATTATTTTGTTTCTCTCTCACACTTTTTCTCTCTCACACACTTTCTCAGGACGGGCCATGACCAGCAGCTTCTCTGAGGTTCCTCTGGACAACCCGGCCTAAAAGAGATCCTCCTTTATCTGCAGCCCCTTCACAACCACGGTAAGCCCCCATCGGACCCCCAACCTCCCCCCTGCAGCTGCTGAACTACTTCCCCAGCTCAGGTGTTAGTAAACGGATCAGCCCCCCTCTGCCCCCTACCAGCCAGGTCAGCAGGCCGCAAACGACTTCTGCTGGAAGTGCCAGATATGTTACTGAACCGGTCTCCCTGAATTAACATTGCAGTATAAATAGGACGTCATAACCACCAATCTACCGGTACCGCTGGTCATTATCTATCAGTCTGCATTAGATTATGGGTTCCCATCTTCCTAAGTCTTCTTGACGAGGCTAATCCACATTGATATATATATATATAGTCCTTGAAGGGATGTTTGTGGTTGATGCATCTGGACTCAACTCTCCATTGAGTTGCAGATATAAGATACTGCAGCATATATCAAAGTAGAATTTCTTGTGTAGGGAGGATTTATATAGGCTCCAGGTTGAGTGAGAGGGACACATGTAGGCGTATTTGTTATACCTCTGCAATTGTATAACTTATTTATTGGACAGAGGTCGTTTAGCCTCTACAAGAACAAGTCATGCAGTTAGAAGGAAACGACCACAACTTGCTTTCTCAATCTACCAAACAGCTCCCAACCCTCTTCAAGATCTCCTTGCCCACTTGCCGCTAAACAATGCATTTCCGATTTCCACTCATCCTCTCTCATACAGTTGTTCTGCTCATAACTCTGCCTCTTATCTCATTTCGATCAGGCACTCCAGCTAGATTCCTCAGACAGACCCCAGCAGCTTGGGTCCTCTCAGCCAGTCAGCTAGCCAGTCAGTCAGACAGGAAGTTCTAATTATAGCCCCCTGCACCTGTGTCTCTTCTCTCTGAACCCTGCCGCCACAGGGCCTGGACTCAGAAGACCTGAGAAACCCACCGCTCTTAGCAGCCGATGATAGGCCCAGATCTTAGGCCCGCCGCCGAGACGCAACTTGTTAACAGTCACAGGTCACGTCGAATTTCACAAAAAAGCAGACCCCCAGAAATCCCTGTTATCTCACGTCCATCAGGGGTTGTCAGTCCCTCACTTTTTCTCACCTCTCTCTTCCTCCCCTCTTTCTCCATCGCTCAGTCAGTTGTTTTGCTTGGCCTGCGTTTTTGTGTGACCCTTAAGATGACGTGTAGTGTTGACATTTCCTCATACAGTATAGTAGAATCACATAATGTAGAAAGATGTCTAGTGACCATCCCTCATAAAACTACATTTACAGCAGAATGAATTAGGTCTCATAAAACTACATTTACAGCAGAATGAATTAGGTCTCATAAAACTACATTTACAGCAGAATGAATTAGGTCTCATAAAACTACATTTACAGCAGAATGAATTTGGTCTCATAAAACTACATTTACAGCAGAATGAATTAGGTCTCATAAAACTACATTTACAGCAGAATGAATTTGGTCTCATAAAACTACATTTACAGCAGAATGAATTTGGTCATGTAGGAGAGTGCAATTAGAAGAGAAGGCTACTGCCTAGCACCACTGACAAACCTATCCTTTTTGGGTATTTAGGAAAGGCTGGATAAGAAGCGTGGGGATTTGTAAGGCAGCCCGTTGCTCCATCCCGGTGGGAAGAATAGTCAGGGTCTCCCCTTTTTCTTCCTCTCTCTTCCTTTATTTCTTCTTTCTCTCACTCTCCCCCCTCCAGGATGGTTTGAGCAGGAATGAGGGTCAGTAGGGGGAGAATAGAGGCAGTGGATTAATGGATACATTTTTATGAGCATTTGTATGTTTTAATAATGCAGGTATGCATGTGTACACTATGCATGTACACTAATATGCAGTGTAACCATAGTCATTCTTAAAGACGACTGACATGTCTCCAATCTCAGTCTTTAAGGTAGGGGAAAACGTGAGAGAAAGTCTTGCTAGCTTCAAGTAAGTTGGCTATGCTGTGGCTGTGTATATAATTACAATCATTGCCTTCAGGCTGCCATAATTAGTTCATTAGAGGATTGGATAATTGGTTCAGACAGAGCCACTCTCTGAAGAAATTACTACCTTGGTTCAGAGTATTTTACAGTACACAAGGCCCCATGCACCTCACTGTCCCAGGATCCATTTCATGTCATTTATTTACATATGTATTTAACAGAATCGTTAGGAGAACCCTTTTTGGTTCCAGGTAAAACACTTTTTGATTTCAGGTAGAACTCATTGTGAACTCATTGTGTTTTAATGTAGAACCCTTTTGAGTTCCATGTAAAAACCCTTTGTGGAAACATTCTACATGGAACACAAAAGGGTTCTTCAAAGGGTTCTCCTATGTCACGTGTTAAACTCATTCCACGGAGGCCCGAGGATTTTCGCTCCTCCTTTGTACTTAATTGATGAATTAATGTCAACCTGGTTGTCTAGGTCTTAATTGAAAGGAAAAACCAGCAGACACTAGGCCCTCTATGGAATGAGTTTGACACCCCTGTCCTATATGGGGACAGCCGAAGAACCCTTTTAGGTTCTAGATAGCACCTTTTTTCTAAGAGTGTAGCCTATTATTCTAACTGTTGAATTGTAGTTATTAACTCTATATTCTCAATACAGTGGAAAAGACTGGATGATACAGCTGCTTCAGTTGTGGATTTCACATTTAGCATGAGGAGAAAATGCCCTTCTTGGAAGGCAAGCTGGGCCTTGCTCATAAACAATAACTAAAGCGGTCTATTTTGTGCTTTACATGCAAAGAAAACAGACTGAATCGACCTTGAAGGAGACCTAAAAAGGAAAGAAAGAGAAAAGCAAGAAACAACCAGTCCTTTCTTCCTTCCACCTAGTTTAGGTAGTGATGAGCAAGCTGGAAAGCCTGAACTTGAAAGGTCTCTTGTCTCCCCCATCCAGGGGAGATAATGGACATGACCTGACAGCTCATGAAACAGCATAATTAGCTGGTTAGGCCGGCTGTGTTATTTTCTAATCGGGTTTGCTTTCATGCCGTCAGCTCACGGGGGTTATCATAAATTTGACTGGAATAGACCTTCGGTCCAGAGAGAGAGTGGAGAAAATGTGGACAAGCCTAGCTAGTAATTAGTGTGGGCTATTTTATTGTTTGAGAGGAGTTTTCGTTCGATGTGATTGGACACACAGGTTCAAAGACAGGGCAAGGCTGTGTAAGACTCAGAGGTCAAGGGTCAGATTATATCTCATGTGCTTATGAACAGGTCTACTAACTTTGCTTAGATATATTTGTCATTCATCGGCTCCAAAATAAATATTTTTCTTGTTTATGTAGTGGCAATGCTGTCCCCAGTAATAAAAAAGAAACCAGACCTCCATTTTGGGGTTTGAGACCACCATTTTGGACATCCCAATGGCTCTATGGCAGTGTGAGAGGGGGCCTGGGCTCAGTAATAACAGTGGCTGGGTGCTGCTGGGTGGCGTTTCCTGCATGTGTGTTTTGATGTGGCGATGGAGATGACAGGGCTCTGTCATGTCACCTGACTGGCTTGATGTTTTATCACAGGGATGGACTAGTGGAAACGCAGGCTGGAAATGCCTCTTACACACACACACACACACTGGACAGAAACACCTGGTGTCAGCTGATTCCAAATCTGCCTCTTGTGTCCTGCGCACCACAACAATGTTAGCCCACTAAGCTAAAAGCCTAAGCATTTGCTTGGGGAGCTAACACAAGTCTTCAGGCCTCAGGCAGCTACTCATCAGACAAACTTGATTCCCCAAACCATTACATAAGCAGTGTACTCTCTGCCCTGGCTCACCAACTGAGTTAGACATTGTGCAGGGCTCCACACTGAGAATCATTCAACAATAGACCAGCTCAGGTTGTGTAATATGCATGTATCTGCAGACTGATATTTCTAATGTTATATTAGATTAGATTCGTATTAGGTCATATTGTGTGGCTCACATAGCACGAGTAGTCCTCTACTCTGACAATTACCTAGTTAATACAGTATATAGCCATGAAATGAAACACTTATTGTGCTTGAATGAGATTAAAACACACACGTTTGTGTTGGTGGCTGACTGCTGCCTGTGACCGAAGTTTGAAGGTGGAGAGCGTGGAGTCAGGTTTCAGTGTTGATGGTACTTAACTGTCTGAGGGTCCCAAAAGCCCTATGACAAAATGGCGTCTCTGGCGTCTAGTTTTTTTAATGTGATACTGTTATATACAGCCTCTGGATGTTACTGTTAGCTAATGTTCTGTCAAAACACATTTCTTTGATCATGAAATGCATGCATCTGGTTTGACATGAATTCCTGACCTGATGTCAACTTGTAATCCCTAAATTCCATTACTGACTGAAAGACCACATGATGAGCATCTTCATAGTCATTGTTTATCACACAACACTGTCAAACGACACCCCACATCTCATTTTGTAAAGCCATTACCCTCAACATTTCGTACACCCCTTCTTTAATCCCTTGTGCCCTACTTATTTAAACCAGCGCTACACAGAAGGTCTTGAATTGCCTCCCTGTCTCCGTGTTTCTACTCAGCCAGTGTGTTGAGAGATGCAGAGTAAAGGTTCCCTTTGATGCTCAGATAATGAGTTAAAGGCCTTCAGACATGCCCTATGCTGGCTGGGCTCCGCAAACACTCTCTCTCTCTCTCTCACACACACACACACACACACACACACACACACACACACACACACACACACACTGGCCTGGGTCCCCTCCTACATTGAAGTCACTGGAGGCTGCTGAGGGGAGGACGGCTCATAGTAATGGCTGGAATGAGTCATTGGAATGGTATAAACCACATGGAAACCACGTGTTCGATACCATTCCATTCACTCCATTCCAGCCATTATTTTTGAGCCGTCCTCCCCTCAGCAGCCTCCAGTGCTTGACGTTGCTGTGCTGCATCCATCACAGATGGTTGATTTCTCTGCAAGTTCTCACACCTTGTTTGTTTGCCTCTATTTGTAGTGCTGATCCAGGCCGGATTGTAACAGTGGATCTATTGACATATACAGGACCAGACACACCTACTCATTCAAGGATTTTCCTTTATTTTTGCTATCTTATACATTGTAGAATAATAGTGAAGACATCAAAACTATGAAATAACACATATGGAATCATGTAGTAACCAGAAAAGTGTTCAACAAATCAAAATGTATTTTATATTTGAGATTCTTTAAAGTAGCCACCCTTTGCCTTGATGACAGCTTTGCACACTCTTGGCATTCTCTCAACCACCTCCATGAGGTAGTCACCTAGAATGCATTTCAATTAACAGGTGTGCCTTGTTAATTTGTGGAATTTCTTCTTAATGCCTTTGAGTCAATTAGTTGTGTTGTGACAAGGTAGGGGTGGTGTACAGATATAGCCCTATTTGGTAAAAGACCAAGTCCATATTATGGCAAGAACCGCTCAAATAAGCAAAGAGAAACGATAGTCCATTACTTTAAGACATGAAGGTCAGTCAATACGGAACATTTCAAGAACTTTGAAAGTTTCTTCAAGTGCAGTCACAAAAACCATCAAGCGCTATGATGAAACTGGCTCTCATAAGGACCACCACAGGAAAGGAAGACCCAGCGTTACCTCTGCTCTCGGTGAGACGTAGAGTAGGTGAATGGATGATCTCTGCATGTATGGTTCCCACCGTGAAGCATGGAGGAGGAGGTTCGATGGTGTGGGGGTTGCTTTGCAGGTGACCCTGTCTCTGATTTATTTAGAATTCAAGACACACTTAACCAGCAAGGCTACCACAGCATTCTGCAGCAATACGCCGTCCCATCTGGTTTGTGCATAGTGGGACTTTCATTTGTTTTTCAACAGGACAATAACCCAACACACTTCCAGGCTGTGTAAGGGCTATTTGAACAAGAAGGAGAGTGATGGAGTGCTGCAGCAGATGACTTGGCCTCCACAATCACCCGATCTCACCCCCAAATGAGATGGTTTGGGATGAGTTGGAACGCAGAGTGAAGGAAAAGCAGCCAACAACTAGGCAAGCATATGTGGGAACTCCTTCTAGACTGTTGGAAAAGCATTCTAGGTGAAGCTGGTTGAGAGAATGCCAATAATTATATATTTTTAACACTTTTCTGGTTACTACATGATTCCATATGTGTTATTTCATAGTTTCGATGTCTTCACTATTATTCTACAATGTAGAAAATAGTAAAAATAAAGAAAAAGTTGGTGTAGGTGTGTCAACTTTTGACTAGTACTGTACATGTACAGTGCATTCGGAAATTATACAGACCCCTTGACTTTTTCCACATTTTGTTACGTTACAGCCTTATTCTAAAATTGATTAAGTTGTTTTTTGTCCTCATCAATCTACACACAATACCCCATAATGACACAGCAAAAACAGGTTTTTAGAAATGTTTGCAAAAAATTCAAATAACTGAAATATCACATTTGACATAAGTATGCAGACCCTTTACTCTGTACTTTGTTGAAGCACCTTTGGCAGCGATTACAGCCTCATGTCTTCTTAGGTATGACGCAACAAGCGTCTGGTACCAAGAGATCTGGTACCATTCCCCAGATCTCTGCCTCGACACAATCCTGTCTCAGAGCTCTACGGACAATTCCTTCTACATCATGGCTTGGTTTTTGCTCTTAAGTGCACTGTCAACTGTGGGACTTTATATAGACAGGTGTGTGCCTTTCCAAATCATGTCCAATCAATTGAGTTTACTATAGGTAGACTCAAATGAAGTTGTAGAAACATTTCAAGGATGATCAATGGAAACAGGATGCACCTGAGCAAAGTTTTGAGTCTCATAGAGAAGGGTCTGAATACTTATGTAAGTAAATTATTTTCCTAATACATTTCTAAAACCTGTTTTCTCTTTGTCATTATGGGGTATTGTGTGTAGATTGATGAGGGGATAAAATGTAATCCATTTTAGAATAAGGCTGTAAAGTAACAAATGTGGAACAAGTTAAGGGGTCTGAATGCACTGTTTATTCAATCTTTGACACTCTTACTGACAGTTGTGGCTGCTTTGTGTGATGTATTGTTGTCTCTACCTTCTTAGCCTTTCTGCTGTTGTCTGTGCCAATAATGTTTGTCCCATGTTTTGTGCTGCTTCCATGTTGTGTTGCTACCGTGCTGTGTTGTTGTCCTAGGTCTCTCTTTATGTAGTGCTGTGTTTTCTCTCTTGTCGTGATGTGTGTTTTTGTCCAATTTTTATTTTTAATCCCAGCCCTTGTCCCCGCAGGAGGACTTGTGCCTTTTGGTAGGCCGTCGTTGTAAATTATAATTCGTTCTTTACTGACTAGCCTAGTTTAATAAAGGTTAAATAAATAAATAAATAAATAAATATTCCACGTGGGAGTATATTCACTTTTTTTGGTAGACAGAAACACTTCCTACAACTGCAACCCAGCTGACTTTTCCTTTGGCTTTAGCGGTCAGGCGTGTTTCGGACCATCTAAATGTGTTTAGAATGCAAGAGGGTAAATTTACAAGAGGGCCACTTACAGGTGCTAATTAATGTACTATAAACATTTGGCTCACCCAAGGCTTCCTGTTAGCTTTGCATCTGTCATGACCTGGTCGTAGCCCTTTGCCCTTCGCCCTTTTCCTGTTTTTTAAATGTATAAAAAAAAAAAAAGTTTTACCAACACTCAGTGAAACCATTAGTGTATTTAACCATTACTATATTTAAACGTTAGGATGCAGCCCTGCCTCACAGTACCGTACACAGCTGCTGGTGTGGGTGGAATGTAGCTAACGTAGCTAGCTAGCTGCTCGCTATTGAAACACTATCCCTTTCTGTGGCAGAGGTCAGAGCATCCTGGGTATCAAATTAATCTTGTGAAAAATCCAATAACTGTGTGAAAAAGACATTTACTAGTTCAGCCAGTTGATTTAGTGGCAGTTGTTTGCTGTAACAACCCTAAGTATACAAGTCAATCAAAGACAAAATTCAGATAACCCCTATACCGTTAGGCTCATTGACTATTATGGATCTCCACCAATGTTAACACCATGTCAACCTTCATGTGTAGCCTGTGCTAGAGGACATGGCTTTCCAAACAATTTAGAGGCAGGTTGTTTTGAAAGCAAGCCCCATTATGTGGTCATGGCTTGCCTTTGTAGAAGAAGCTGAAACCTTGACAAATGGGGTCAAGTCAAACAGATGCTTGAGAGCTATCTATAACCAATGAGGAACTCCAACCTCCTCCAACCACTGTCTCTTTCTCGTTCTCTTTCTCTCTTTCTCTCTTTCTCTCTCACTCTGTTTGAATTATAGTTTAGCTGTTTAATCATACTCATATAGTCGCCTAAAATATAGCCTTCCATTGCTATCAAACTCTTGTTGCGTAGTAAGCTGATTAGCCTTGTTCATTAGCTTTCTGTAGAATACAAGGGAGTATAATTGAGACATTGATTTGAGTATCTATTGCTAGCCCTGGTCCGTGATATTTTTACACACTATACTGTGCCTCTCTTTATGAAAGGAAGTATCTCTCCTTTATGTGACCTGAAACCATGCCCCAACCCATTAGTCATATCGGCAGTGCTTTTACCACTGCTATCTGGTCCAGAGGTCAGTCAGATCTAGTTTGTATAATACCACACACATCTCACATGTTCACTTCCTCTCCACATCACAAAACCGCTAGGTGGGGTCGGTCCAACTTCCTGCTTGGGTTCCTTGACCTTCAGTGACCCTTTGCGGTGGAAGCTAAATGAAAAGGTCAGAGGTCAGCGCAACCTAATTAAAGGGTATACGCTGAACACAAGGAGGAGAGTGATGTACTCCCTGTGTCCTAGGAGACACACCCACATTCTTTAGTGGTCACTGAGACATGTCCATGCAGAGGTTGAGCTAGAGGGAATTGTCCTCGAGGAACATCTAGACCTGCACTCACTTAAAGCTGCAATATGTAACTGTTTGGGGGACACGACAAAATTCACATAGAAATGTGTCATTCTCGACTCTAAGAAGAGGTAGATATGTTCTAGGTGCAATATTTCTATTCTTACCTTTCGTTGTTGCGAATTTTACTTTGTTTCAAACACTAGCTTCAAACAGAACATTTTTTTTTGTATTTTCATAAGATATTTCACAGCGGTTTAGATGGTATAATGATTCTCTACACTATACATTGCTTGTTTGGTCACATAAACTAAAATTAGGCTAACTATTAGAATTTTAGCAATCAGGAAATGGAAGAGCGATTTCTGCATATTGCACCTATAAAATAAAAAGATGCCACACACACACACACAAGCCAGGTAAAGGAAGATAATTCTTAAGAGCTCACTTTTACCATTTCACTGTTCACCATACCCTCTACCTTACCCATCTTTGATGGATGTCAGAGGACGGTGACCTCTGACCTTTTTTGAGTGTTTATTTTAGACTCTTCCCAAGAGTTCCACCGTAGCTGTCACATTTTCCCTTCTCTCTCTTGTATTCCCGCCATGCTAGCAGACAGCTGGTTGCTGTAAGTGCTGTAAGACACACACCATTATTGACTTCGCTTTATTATAATAATAATAATAATAATAATACCGGTCTGTCAACAAAGGAAAGCAGACGATAGAAAGGCAATGGCAATAAAATAATATGGCTATAAGTTTGATATGCTATATGGAAATGGTATTTACACCTTGGTAGCTTAGCTTATCAGGGATCACCCAGCTCTCTAAATAGGGGCCAGTTGTTCGACACAGGGTTTTCCGAATAGCACCTATCTTCATTGCGGCTAGCAGCAGCCCTTGACATTGTGTGTGTGATCTGGTAGCATGCTATGATGTGATGCCCACTTTGCCCAGACACTATTCCTAGAGATAGAGGCTACTACTCTATTCTATTATTGCATCCGGATGTTCCATTGAGCTTTACAAAGGAGACTATTGCAGATGTAGGATCTTAATTTGAGACCGTTTGCAACAGGAAATGTGGATTATAATTCATCTACATTTTTGTAGGGGTAAATACATATTTCGTAAGGGAAAATCAAGTCTGAAATTTCATCGTGGAATTACTAAACCTTTTTGAACCTCAAATAGTCCACGAGTTTTAAATGTCATGCATTGCAGGAAAGTTCTCCTGCAACAGGGTGCTCAAATTAAGATCTATACGTATCTATACTCTGAAGTTGAAATCTGGTATCCTAGACTAACAATGAAGGACAATAATCCAGCCATTGAACAAAACCCTTACAGTTCCTCTGACCAACACCATCTGTCACTTCCAGTTGTTTTACAAACAGTCAGTGCTTTGAGTACCTACTAAGAGTTCAGAAAATCATTTGTGGGGAGTTGGGAGGTGCAGTTAGTCGAACGTCTCTAGTAGTCTGCAGAACTAATGTCAGGCTTTGTTTACTGAACAGAATTCGCCTGGGGCAGGATTATCCAGATAATCTCCTGGGAATTGAGTCCGCCTGCCAAATGCCGGATTAGGGAAGTGGCCGATCCTTTCAGCTCCTCTAGAGTCCCTAGGCTCAGTTTTTCAAAAGTTATCTAGCCGGATTTTGGCAATCGGATACCATTTAAATGAATAGAACGGGTGTCCCAATTCAAGTCAATAATTACTATGTTCTATTCATTCTATTTCTATGCATTTTATCCTATCCGATAGGTGAAATCTAGATAGATAACTGGGCCCTGGTGATGCCTTCTCCACACTCATTCACAAATACTGTCACCTTTCTATGTACAAAGCAATAAGTACTGTGGATGGATTTAGTCTTAGTTCCTGATAAGGTATTTCTATTCTCATGAGTCATAACCAAATCTCTACATCAGTCAAGAGAGAGCATGGTATTTCAAACTATCTTACTATCTCTGGATGGACTGACGTCATAGTACCAAACCAGTCATCGTTCTGATCTCATTGACAGTCCCCATGTGGTCCGATTCTGTCCTGGAGGCACACTGTTTGGAAGGAGCAGCAGCCATAAAAGTTTAATGTCCATCCCCATAATGTTATACTGTCTGTGACTTCAATAGTATGTAAGGGATAGACCTGTCACCATCTTCTGCTTGTTGTATTTTCAGCCGGTGTCCCCATCCAACAAAATGGGTTGTTTTAGCATTCCTGTCCACTCCTCCTGGGTCGAACCTACTCTCCGGGCCTCTGGGCCTACTGTGATCAGAGACTTGGTGAAAGATGGACATTCACCTGCTGGTATCGCCTCAAGCATCAGCTCCAACCTCCAACATTCCTTCCTCAGGCCCAAACTGACGAGTCACACCACGGCTTAATATGCCTGTGTCTTTCAGTGTGTTAGTCATCTCAGTTGGGGGACTTTTCTCCCCACTCTCCAGGTGTAAGAACAGTTTACTTTAAATGAACGCTTTAGGTATGTTACACTTCTGCCACTATTGCTACATTTTGCTGTGTGTTTATGGTGGTTTTAAAATGGGGATGTTTGATAGTGAAATGTGACTAGTTGAGAAATAGTAATGCAAGTTGACGCAGGGCTGTGCATATTCATGACTATGATGAATTTGGCTTTTGTTGTTGTTAATGTAATGCACTATGTTTATATTGCACATAAACCTATTAGATGAAACACTGTAACTTTATATGAACTTGCGGTCGTGTTCTTCCTCAGCAAGCTTTCCCATTGATATTAACAACTGCATACTAAATATGTAGTAAATCGCTGCATTGCTTTGACCTAAAAGCTATTACGATTAGCTATTAAACTTTTCAGCACTTAACCTTTCAGTTGTTAATCTGTCAGATCAAACAGGTTTTGCTTCCCTAGTTATTTTCTCTCATTGGTTATTTTGCGGTTTTACATGCCCATACTAATAGGTAGGTAATTAGCTTAGACACATGCATTGCCCTTTCATTCAAAGTGTTTCCAAAAACGTCTTTATGGACAAAAATGTCTTTATGACTAAATGGACAATTACAGTTCTATTGTATTCTACCATGCAGTGTAGGAATATTGACTGCATGGAACAGGTAGTTTAGAGGAGACTATTGGGATGACGAGTGGACGTTTCCAAAAGGCCAGATCTGCTTTACTGCACGCTGTAAAAGCCCAGAGGAGATGGAAAGAGCGGTGATAAATTGTCATGTTTGAAACTTTCCCTCTGTGATGTCATAAAGCAATAATAAAACAGGTATATAGTATAAATATAATAGTAATATAGTTTATATAATAGTATAATATAACGTTTAGGACAGAAAGGATTTCGGATTTCACTTAGTTTCCACCTGTTTTTAGAGGGGGGTAAAGGTGAAGGTAGTAAACAGGTTTATGCAGGTTGTAGGTAATGAGACTGAAAACCGGTTGAGGTTTTGGTCTATTACTATCCGTTAACAAAATGATAGGTGGAAACTTACCTCCGCTACAGTTCAAACACTTGACTCCTAGGCCTTACTACAATGTGAGCAATCTAATCAATTGTAATCACTACTTTTGTAACCCAGCATTTGAGCTCTTGTTCAGAGACCAGATTGAGGAGGTGGTAGTCTCTCGCTGGACTCAGGTTAGCCTTAGTAGCATTTCCCCCAGAGTCACTAAATCCCCAGTGGAATGTCAAGCCTTTCAGTGACTAGGTTTCTCCTTCACTATAGTAACTTCCTAACTGGGGGTTCTCTCCACACAGATCCATATCTGTTCCTATATGGCTCAACTTTAGCTCAGTTTAGCCCAGCCAGAGCTGTGCGAGAGCTCACCTGTCCTGCAATATGCAATCAGACCCTTAGTAATCACATAAGCTCTGCAATATGCAATCAGCCTCTTAGTAATCACATAAAGCTGTTCTCTGTTACCTGGTCTCCTTTTTATTGCATGCATTTGAGATTACCGGGGGGTCACATTTGAAAGTGCAATGGCAGGATATAAGAGCTGTGAGGATGAGACACTCCTACAGCATGGTCAGTTTCCATTGTTTTGGTGATGTACTCCACTCCATAGATATCCAATAAGCATCTGTTAGCTGCCTTCAATTCTTATTTGGGTATGTAGGAGTTGTATGTATGAAATCTGTACACGCAGCTTTTTGTCAATCTAAAAGTTAATCTAGTCGAAGTCATCAATGGCTTTTTAAGGAGTTGAACCACCTCAACTCCACGGTCTTCACACCTAGGGGGCATACACCGGATCGAAGAATCCATAAAAGGGTCATCATAAATCAATTCAATAGTTTTTTTTCCCCCATGTCCGGTATCCTGTCCCGCAAACAGATGTTTCAGCACAGGTGTCAAAGGTCAGAGGCCACGTAAACATGGTCAAAGCAGAAGGTATGGCAGGGGGTTACAGTTGATGAGAGCCAGGATAGTGGTGTCACAGGATGACTAAGGACACAACTTTCCAGGAAAATCCAGCCAGGTAGAAATATAGATGGAGAAAACTGAGGAGAAAGTTAAAAAGCCCTGAAAGGTGGCCCAGTTTGATCTCCCCATCGTGACGCTCCATCAATTACAAAGCAGGATTAGCAAAGGTTGAAGCTAAGTGCTTTACAGATGAATAACTGTTCTGCACAACAAAATGAATCATTTGAATCGTAAGTGACCCAATGACTTCATGCTGACTTCCACATTGCTTTCTTTGTGTTCTTTAGACTGAAGAAATTCATCGGAAACGCCTGAAAACAAAGTATTTCTTTCAATTCATATATATAGGCTAGTTGGTTAAGTTTATGTTTTCTCTGTCTATAAACAATTTAGCTAAGAAGATAGCAGTGTTGGTTCATGATCCAGGGGAAATTAAAGTGATACTGTTATATAGCTTCGCTATGACAAAGAAACAGCTGGGAGAGGTGTAATAGGAAATATGTCTTTAGGGAGAAACAGCTGGGAGAGGTGAAATAGGAAATATGTCTTTAGGGAGAAACAGCTGGGAGAGGTATAATAGGAAGTATGTCTTTAGGGAGAAACAGCTGGGAGAGGTGTAATAGGAAATATGTCTTTAGGGAGAAACAGCTGGGAGAGGTGTAATAGGAAGTATGTCTTTAGGGAGAAACAGCTGGGAGAGGTGTAATAGGAAGTATGTCTTTAGGGAGAAACAGCTGGGAGAGGTATAATAGGAAGTATGTCTTTAGGGAGAAACAGCTGGGAGAGGTGTAATAGGAAATATGTCTTTAGGGAGAAACAGCTGGGAGAGGTGTAATAGGAAATATGTCTTTAGGGAGAAACAGCTGGGAGAGGTGTAATAGGAAGTATGTCTTTAGGGAGAAACAGCTGGGAGAGGTGTAATAGGAAATATGTCTTTAGGGAGAAACAGCTGGGAGAGGTGTAATAGGAAGTATGTCTTTAGGGAGAAACAGCTGGGAGAGGTGTAATAGGAAGTATGTCTTTAGGGAGAAACAGCTGGTAGAGGTGTAATAGGAAGTATGTCTTTAGGGAGAAACAGCTGGGAGAGGTGTAATAGGAAATATGTCTTTAGGGAGAAACAGCTGGGAGAGGTGTAATAGGAAGTATGTCTTTAGGGAGAAACAGCTGGGAGAGGTGTAATAGGAAGTATGTCTTTAGGGAGAAACAGCTGGGAGAGGTGTAATAGGAAGTATGTCTTTAGGGAGAAACAGCTGGGAGAGGTGTAATAGGAAATATGTCTTTATGGAGAAACAGCTGGTAGAGGTATAATAGGAAGTATGTCTTTAGCGAGAAACAGCTGGGAGAGGTGTAATAGGAAGTATGTCTTTAGGGAGAAACAGCTGGGAGAGGTGTAATAGGAAGTATGTCTTTAGGGAGAAACAGCTGGGAGAGGTGTAATAGGAAGTATGTCTTTAGGGAGAAACAGATGGGAGAGGTGTAATAGGAAGTATGTCTTTAGGGAGAAACAGCTGGGAGAGGTGTAATAGGAAGTATGTCTTTAGGGAGAAACAGCTGGGAGAGGTGTAATAGGAAATATGTCTTTAGGGAGAAACAGCTGGGAGAGGTGTAATAGGAAGTATGTCTTTAGGGAGAAACAGCTGGGAGAGGTGTAATAGGAAGTATGTCTTTAGGGAGAAACAGCTGGGAGAGGTGTAATAGGAAGTATGTCTTTAGGGAGAAACAGCTGGGAGAGGTGTAATAGGAAATATGTCTTTATGGAGAAACAGCTGGTAGAGGTGTAATAGGAAGTATGTCTTTAGCGAGAAACAGCTGGGAGAGGTGTAATAGGAAGTATGTCTTTAGGGAGAAACAGCTGGGAGAGGTGTAATAGGAAGTATGTCTTTAGGGAGAAACAGCTGGGAGAGGTGTAATAGGAAGTATGTCTTTAGGGAGAAACAGATGGGAGAGGTGTAATAGGAAGTATGTCTTTAGGGAGAAACAGCTGGGAGAGGTGTAATAGGAAGTATGTCTTTAGGGAGAAACAGCTGGGAGAGGTGTAATAGGAAGTATGTCTTTAGGGAGAAACAGCTGGGAGAGGTGTAATAGGAAGTATGTCTTTAGGGAGAAACAGCTGGGAGAGGTGTAATAGGAAGTATGTCTTTAGGGAGAAACAGATGGGAGAGGTGTAATAGGAAGTATGTCTTTAGGGAGAAACAGCTGGGAGAGGTGTAATAGGAAGTATGTCTTTAGGGAGAAACAGCTGGGAGAGGTGTAATAGGAAGTATGTCTTTAGGGAGAAACAGCTGGGAGAGGTGGGACATGGGCAACAACTGCAAACTATTTCCTTTAAAGGATAGTTTATCCTCTTTCTACACACTCATTCACAAACATCCCAATGTAGTGTGTCACAATATTTTTTAAGTCTGAAATCTTGACACAAATAAAATGTAAAAAGCTAAGTTGTCTAGAAGCCGTTTCAATAAATAATGCTCTGTCTAGAACAACTGTTTCTCTTGTTTGTACATTTTTTATAAATCTATCAAAAACATCTGCAGCATCTAGTTGTGGTTTTTCTAAAAGCGTGGAGACAACACTTCCTTCTCTCAGATTATTCAAGGGGGAAAAAAAAACATTTCAAGAAACCTTTTTAAAATAGCTGTCATTGTAACAAGGTTCCCATAGTCTCAAACATGTCATTTCTCCTTGCTGACCGGCCAACTGTCCAGCATCCCACCTCCGGTCCAGCCGGTCAAGTTTTGGTAAGTGTAAACACGGGCTACAGGTGCAAATGCGTTCGCTTCAAAGTGACAGCGTTAAAAGACAGGAATTCCCTGACACTCTGCCACACATTCCTGGGACTGCAGTGCAGCACTCCCTCAAGTCTCTAGCAGGGCTCTTTTAGCTGGACTGGCGTTCAATAGCTAGCTCATCATCACCTTGAATATAGCCGTGGAACATGGATGGACCAGGACATTGTAGCTACAACTCCTTCAGGGTGAAGTCCTTCGGCCCGTGTGCCTTCTCACACCGCTGGAGCTGTAGTTATTCCCTGACAATGCACAGTCTTGTGCATTAATGCTTACTTATGACTATCGTGATCATACATACTTTTTAAAGTCTTATGTAATGTAGTTATAGTACCACCCATCTAGTGCCTAGTTTTTGGGCCTGTTCCAGGTGCTATATGAAGCTTGTCTCCAGGGCTTCTGTCCCGTTCTGCCTAGTGACAACGCCAGGTGACAACACCAGTCCCTATAGCCAGCGGACCAATCGGGTGGTTTTTACATCTTAATCCACCATTAAGAGCTGAAATGCTGCGTTGGGCCTTGTGGTGAGTTCGTGACGGCAGGAGAGGCACTGGAATGCAGGCTCATACCCTTCAAACCTGACCACAGTCATTGGGGCCTCGCGCCAACCAGCTAAAGGAGGCAGAATACTACCCTCCTCCTCCCATCCTCTCCCTGAACTGAACTGGATCCAAATGTATTCGGATCCTTCTTGGTATCCCCTATTTATACGCTGTTTATTTTTACAGGAGGGCCGGATGATTCGGATGCTTGCGTCAAAGGGTGAAAGCAAAGAGATAGGGGTTATGGTGGACCCTCTTTCTGGGTGCTATTCTGAGGATGTGGAGGGGGGCTTATCAGAGGTGATCAGGGCAAGAAGGTGGCCACTAGAACTTCTCCCTGTTCAGAATCTGGTATATTGGACCTTCTAAACATACACTACATGACCAAAAGTATGTGGACACCTGCTCGTTCGAACATCTCATTCCAAAATCATGGGCATTAATATGGAGTTCGTCCCCCCTTTTGCTGCTATAACAGCCTCCACTATTCTAGGAAGGATTTCCACTAGATGTTGGAACATTGCTGTGGGGACTTGCTTCCTTTCAGCCACAAGAGCATTAGTGCGGTCGGGCATTGATGTTGGGCAATAAGGCCTGGCTCACAGTCGACGTTCCAAAGGTGGTTGATGGGATTGAGGTCAGGGCTGTGCAGGCCAGTTAAGTTCTTTCACACCGATCTCGACAAACCATTTCTGTATGAATCTCTGTTTACGAAAGGGGGCATTGTCATGCTGAAACAGGAAAGGGATTTCCCCAAACTGTTGCCACAAAGTTGGAAGCACAAAATGGTCTAGAATGTCATTGTATGCTGTAGCGTTAAGATTTCCCTTCACTGGAACTAATGGTCCTAGCCCAAAACATGAAAAACAGCCCCATTACCATTATTCCTCCTCCACCAAACTTTACAGTTGGCACTATGCATTGGGGCAGGTAGCATTCTCCTGGCATCCGCCAAACCCAGATTCGTCCGTCGGACTGCCGGATGGTGAAGCATGATTCATCACTCCAGAGAAAGCGTTTCCACTGCTCCTGAGTACAATGGCAGCGAGCTTTACACCACTCACCGCATGGTGATCTTAGGGTTGTGTGCGGATGCTCTCCTATGGAAATCCATTTCATGAAGCAGTCCTGTTCTGTGAGCTTGTGTGGCCTACCACTTCGCGGTTGAGCCGTTGTTGCTCCTAGAAGTTTCCACTTCACAATAACAGCACTTACAGTCGACAGGGGCATCTCTAGCATGGCTGAAATTTGACGAACTGACTGGAAAGGTGGCATCCTATGATGGTGTCACATTGAAAGTTATTGAGCTATTCAATAAGGCCATTCTACTGCCAATGTTTGTTTATGAATATTGCATGACTGTGTGCTCGATTTTATACACCTATCATCAACGGGTGTCTGAAATAGCCAAATCCACTAATTTGAAGGACTGTACACGGGTTGAAAATAGCAGACTTGGACACTGATAAGCGTTTAAATTGGACGTGATGGCTGTACAGTAACATGCTATACATGGAGTCAGAGTTCAAGGTCTCCACTTCACAGTTCAGTATTGGTTTTGACTGACAGCGGTTCTGAATTTGAACACCGCACGCAACAACAACAAAAATTGTGTTGTCTGAGTGAGGGAAATGCTGTAAATAAAGAGGACTCCATGTATTTTGAAAGACGAGGTGATTAGGATTATAATAAATATACCGGTTTGATGTCATACAAGCCAAACACCAGTTAGTCCAAATGTACGCTTCACATTTCCATGTCATAAAACTCATGTCATATACAGTGTCAACGTTTATGATCACTAAGCTTGATGTACAGTTACAAGATGACATGGTGTCATACCCTGGGTTGTTCTGAACAGAATGTACTCGTTTCTACATCTATTGATGATATCTGCGTTTTCTGCGAAAAATTTGAAAATCTTACTCACGAATGTGTTCAACGAATGTTAATCTGTGATAGATCTTTGGGGAAACCGAATACTTATTTACCGTGTATTTACCGTGTATTTACCGTGTATTTACTGTGTATTTACAGTTTTGAACACTACTCATGAGGATATAATATGTTACTATTGCAATGATAACAAGACCATTGAAATGACAGTGATTTTTTTTTTAATTCTTGTTGCCAAATACTTTATACACAAACAAAAATGACATCATTTTGATTGAATTTAATCATCTTGTTACGACATTATCCATAGTGAATAACAAAGAATCGTACATCTTACTGAATCATTATAATGCCATTTTTTTCTGTGAATACAATTGCACTTAAATATATATATTTTTTACATTTTAATGTATTTCGTTTTTTCTTGTTTATACCTGTGTTTTGTTTTTGTTAGACATGTTTTATGTAGAGATGTAAGTTGTTGATAATTGTGTATAATAATAAAAAATATATATATGAGCCTGTTTGTCATATTGTGAAGAAATTTGGCGTGGAACAAGCATCCGAATGCACTCGTGACTATTCTATGCACACCAAAATTACAATCTGCTTCTCTGAATTTCCTTGTGAAAGCCTAACACTGTAAGATCGTAAGAATGGCTTACCAAGAAAAACTTCTCAGAGGACTCATTCAAGATAAAAAAGGAGTTGGAGCACTCAACAACAAAAAAGGCATTTTGTAACTTAGCTAGCCATGTTGGCAATAGAACACACTTTCAAATGATGCCCACCTGACCAGATTTTGATTCATAATGGAGCTTTTTTTGGAAATGTGTAAACAACAGTACTTGTGTGATGCTGGGAATACGGGGCAGTGTTCAACAAGTCTGCTTGCTCTAGTTCCTCAACAGCAGCAAGGAGGGCTGAAAAAAAAGCACCTTATAGGTAAAGACTCTTTGAGTCATAAAAGTGCATCGACATTACTTTGGAGAGGTGTGTGGCCACCTGGGGAAAGAAACCAGTTAGTCCACTCACTCAAACACTTTTTTGGGGTCTTTTTTTGTTGTCTTATGTTGTACCTACCCCAAATGTCCCATGAATATTCTTATCATGTTACTGAATGTGTCCAGAGTGTTTCAGATTTCGTTATCAACAAATGCGGGGGAAAGTACAGTAAATGTCAAATGCACATAACATCAACACTGTAGTGTTTGGATTCAGTCTTGTGTCAGATTGACTGTTTTGTCCTTTAGTCTAATTATTTTCTCAATCTCCAAACTGTTCATTTTGAATTGCTACTATGGTTATGCATACGCTTTCCATATTTCTTCTGTAAGAAACATTTTCATTTCACCCGATCCATATAGGCCAACTCCCACGAGTGTAAGCCATTAAAGTAACTTTATACCTGATAGAATGGGGACAGCATGGACAAGTGGGCTAGTCTGGTCATTCAACGACACAGTACAGTGTAACATTCCTATGTAATATACTGTAACTGTGGCAGACAGCGTCCCGGCAGGGTGCATGGCTTTTGCCTGGACAGCAGCTGCCGACCCAGCTCTGCTATATAGGACACTCCATCCACAACTAAGAAAACATTCCACCCCACTGCAACTGTACTGTCCCCTTCCCTCTTCCCCCAAGATGCAGGGTTTGTAGCCTACAGTTCCAGGTTTTCCACTAGAAGTGCCAGGGCCCATAGGTTCACTGAAGTAGGATTTTCTATGACAAGATCTAAGTATGAGGCGACTGAATTTAGTGTGAAGTATGAAGGTGCTGAGTATTTGCAATTGCCTTATTGTCTGTGACTTCTAGACAATAACACTGAAACAAATGATTGGTTTGAGAAAGACTCTTTAAAGAGTACTTAGGTGCTCAATTTGCCTTTGCCTAGGAGAGTGCAGGCTGGGCAGGTAGCAGGTTGGCTAGAGTAGAGCCATACCTGAGTTTTGTTATGGGCAAATAGTTGTTGCCTGAATAGTTTTTACTGAGAATTGGTCAAAAGACCAATCAGTGAAACACAAATCAGTATTGGGATGCCTGTGTAAAGGCACAGCAGCTTGGGCTGCCATTAGCAGTATTGGGCTGCCATTAGCAGTATTGGGCTGCCATTAGCAGTATTGGGCTGCCATTAGCAGTATTGGGCTGCCATTTGCACAGCAGCTTGGGCTGCCATTAGCAGTATTGGGCTGCCATTTGCACAGCAGCTTTGATGGCGCAAAGGTGAGCACTGTGCAGCCTAGTAAAATAACAGTATGTCCTCTACAAGTAACGTTACTCCCCTTCACTACTGACATTGGCCTACAGGGATGCATGTCCACAACTGTCCCGTGCAGCTGTAACAACCCATTCATCAACACCATGATGTAGAGGTTATGAGATGTTCAAGTGCTATAAAAATTTACGGACTTGTTGAGAATGCAAAGAATGTTTTTAAACACGGTGTGAACACAGTGTGACAGATATGACCAGACAACCTACACGACGAGGTGGTGGTGCTTCAGCACACAGCAGTACGCAGAAGTAAGTGGTGTCATGGACATGGCTAGGAATTTACAGACATATATAATGCTAAAGTAAAACAAATGTTTATGTCCTTATATGGTAGCCTACACTCTTAGAAAAAAAGGGTTCCAAAAGGGTTCTCCGGCTGTCCCCATAGAAGCCTTTTTGGATCCAGGTAGAAACCTTTTGGGTGTCAGGTAGAACCCTCTGTGGAAAGGGTCTATATGGAACCTAAAAGGGTTCTACCTGGAACCAAAAAGGGTTATCCTATGGGGACAGCCGGAGAACCCTTTTAGGTTCCAGATAGCACCTTTTTTTCCACATGAATGTAGATTATATAATTAAATGATTTTTCTTTATATTCTTTTGCCAGGTTACTCTTAATATCCCAACTCAATATTAGGGAGGTGTTCCTAATGTTTGGTCTACTCCATGTACATGATAGATGTTTGGCAATGTATATGCATGACTAGTCATTTGTTAGGGACTTCTGTAAATCAAATTCATGGAAGATAAAGACAAAATGATGTGAGCACTTGGGATTATCAATCAATCAAATGTATTTATAAAGCCCTTTTTACATCAGCCAATGTCACAAAGTGCTGTACAGAAACCCAGCCTAAAACCCCGAACAGCAAGCAATGCAGATGTAGAACAGTGGCTAGGAAAAGGTCCCTAGAAAGGTCGGAACCGAGTAAGAAACCTAGAGAGGAACCAGGCTCTAACGGGTGGCCAGTCCTTTTCTGGCTATGCCGGTTGGAAATTATAACAGTACATGGCCAAGATGTTCAAATGTTCATAGATGACCAGCAGAGTCAGATAATAATAATCACAATGGTTGTAGAAGGTGCAACAGGTCAGCACCTCAGGAGTAAATGTCACTTAGCTTTTCATAGCCGATCATTCAGAGTTAGAGACAGCAGGTTCGGTAGAGAGAGAGAGTCCAAAACAGCAGGTCCGGGACAAAGTACCACGTCCGGTGAACAGGTCAGGGTTCCATAGCCGCAGGCAGAACAGTTGAAACTGGAGCAGCAGCACGATCAGGTGGACTGGGAACAGCAAGGAGTCATCAGGCCAGGTAGTCTTGATGCATGGTCCTTGGGCTTAGGTCCTCAGAGAGAAAGAGAGAGAGAAGGAGAAAGATAGAGAGAGAGAGAATTAGAGGGAGCATACTTAAATTCACACAGGACACCGGATAAGACAGGAGATAAAACAGACTGGCCCTAGCCCCCCGCACAAAGTATTGCAGCATAAATACTGGAGGCTGACACAGGAGGGGTCGGGAGACACTGTGGCCCCGTCCGACGATACCCCTGGAAAGGGCCAACTAGGCAGGATATAACCCCACCCACTTTGCCAAAGTACAGCCCCCATACCAATAGAGAGATATCTTCAACCACCAACTTACTACCCTGAGACAAGGCCGAGTACAGCCCATGAAGATGTCGCCCACGGCACGAACCCAAGGGGGACGCCAACCCGGACAGGAAGATCACGTCAGTGACTCAACTCACTCAAGTGACCCACCCCTCCTAGGGACAGCATGGAAGAGCACCAGTAAGCCAGTGAGAGAGGGGAACCGGCCAGGCAGAGACACCAAGGGGCAGTAATCGCTCCAGTGCCTTTCCGTTCACCTTCAAACTCCTGAGCCAGACTACACTCAATCATAGGACCTACTGAAGAGATGAGTCTTTAATAAAGACTTAAAGGTCGAGACCTAGTCTGCATCTTTTGCATGGATAGGCAGACCATTCCATAAAAATTTAGCTCTATAAAGCTCTGCCTCCAGCTGTTTTCTTAGAAATTCAAGGGACAGTAAGGAGGCCTGCATCTTGTGACCGTAGCGTACGTGTAGGTAGGTACGGCAGGACCAAATCAGAAAAATAGGTAGGAGCAGGCCCATGTAATGCTTTGTAGGTTAGCAGTAAAAACCTTGAAATCAGCCCTAGCCTAAACAGGAATCCAGAGTAGAGAGGCTAGCGAACCCTCATTGATTGAATGGTGTCAGTGATTTGTATCGGCAGGGTAGCCTAGTGGTTAGAGCGTTGGGACTAGTAACCGGAAGGTTGCGAGTTCAAACCCCCGAGCTGACAAGGTACAAATATGTCGTTCTGCCCCTGAACAGGCAGTTAACCCACTGTTCCTAGGCCGTCATTGAAAATAAGAATTTGTTCTTAACTGACTTGCCTAGTTAAATAAAGGTGTAATTTAATTTTTTATATTGTATTCTTTGGATCTTAACAACATGAATTGGGGTATTTAGAGAACTATATAGGCAGAGAACATTGAACAGAACATGGCAATAATTAAATTTTGACAAAAATGCAGATAGAACCTTAAAGTCCTAAACTCTCAATGGTTGTAATGGGAAAATTTGGAACATGGGGAAAATATACATTACCGGAAAGCATGAGTCATGTAAGCTTCTGCCTGGACCTCAATTTGACTTCACCTTAGTGGAACGAACAACTGCTGCAAAAGTCAAGCATGACAAAGAGGAGGAAAGAGGAGGATTTGAGAATACACTTCAGCTTTGTTCTCCATCCATCATGGGTCATTAAGGGTCTGTCATCGTGTGCCTGTCCCCAGGATGGTGAAGTGAGCCCTGGCAGCAGCAGGAGCTGAATGCCCTGGCCCCTGCCCAACCTCTCTCTGTTTACCAAAGGCCATCATTAAGAGCATGGTTCCAAGGGAACAGAGAAGGTAAACCTCACACAACTAGGCCATTGATACAGTACAGTCAAGCTAATGAGTCAGTCAGCACTATGCCATGTGTTATATAGTGTTACTGTACTGTGACTCAACAACTATGGCTAATGCTAACACTAGGCTAATGCTAGGCTTGTGCTAATGCTAGGCTAATCCTAGGCTAATGACCCTTATTAGCAGCATCCACAGGCAGCACATACACTCAGCGCAACTCTTTTGGCAGTCACTGCTAGCATTATCTACTTAGCATTTAACCCCTGGAACAATTTAATAGTCCATAATGAACTACAGTACTGCCTGGGTTGGATGACAACTAGAGAAGAAACACTATCCTACTTGGAGCGAAACAGAAATAGTTTCTTAAACCGTAGAAATAAAGTAAATAACCATTGGGGTTATACAGTTATATAAAAAGCTTGGTTTGTTTGTTTCTATAGTTACACCATTCGGACACACCCACCGTTCCATTCCTATAACTGTCCAGACGAGCGGAGGTAATGCAGGACTTATTTAGGAGATGTAATGAAAGGACCTAGATGCAGAATGCATGCCATGCTGGGTATTCGGCACACGTTAAGGGGCGTTTGTCACGGGAGGAGGTTGCTAAGTACCATGCAGTGTTGTCCGAAACGCGTCAGCATCTCCAGAAACAGTACAGCCTTTTATTTTTATTGGCGTTATTTAAGGTATAAGTTCAGCAGCTCACCCAGAGTTCACCCACCCATGCGTTGTTCAATGGGCCCCCATATAAAAATCTCATCCCGGGGGGGACCGAGTGGCGCAGAGTTCTAAGACCCGGGTTTGATCCCCGGCTGTATCACAACCGGCCATGATCGGGAGTCCCATAGGGCGGCGAACATTTGGCCCAGCGTCTTCTGGGTTAGGGGAGGGTTCGGCCAGGGGAGGCCGTCATTGTAAATAAGAATTTGTTCTTACCTGACTTGCCTAGTTAAATAAAGGTAAAAAAATACATTTTAAAAAATTTACAAAAGATTTATGACCAGTGCGTCCTATCCGTATTAAAGAGATTTATAGATTGAGCCCATTTCACCAGAAAGTGATTCAGTGACAGAAGAGCCATATTAATCACTTGAAACTGTATTTCATTTGTACCAGCTGTGGTAGATTGAATGAATGAGAAATTATTGCTACACTTACATTTCTAGAACAGTAAGTTTGGGTTTCTGCAATAATAATTCCTATTCTCCTTGACTATACTTGGTAATCATGATAAAAGAGAAAGAAGTATAGAAGACTTGCGTTTTTTTAAATTGAAACTGTGTGGACCAACGTCATCAGGATTATAGCTTAATAGCCATCATACACGTATGTAAATCTATAAAAGGTCACTAAGTATATTTATCTTAACGTGACCTTGCGCCGCGCCATACCGAGGGTGCATTCTCACATTCTCCCTGGATTCCCAATCTGACCGCAACACGCCTCTCTGTGTCATGCTGTGTCATCGTGACCCACCGTCATGAGAACCCAGCGAACCCTCAGGCTTACTGTCGTCCAATCATGGTTTAGATGAAAAATATAATAATCATAAAAAATCTAAGACATTGACGTGAGAATGCTGAAAACTTGGCTGCTGGCATAGATGCCTAGATCATGTGTTGCGTCAACTCCTCTCCATCTCTCCATATCCAGGGAGGACGGGCCTTGGAGGGGGGTTTCCATCATTGCATGGCTTTAAATCTGATGCCAGTGACAGCCCACCAAAGGATATATTTGGACTTTCTACTAATCATTTATAGGAAAGGTCATCCAGTGCTTTTTCAACTACTGTAGAGACATGGTCTATCGAATTCTGCAGGTCACTTCCAATCATCAGTAATATAGCCTAGCTATAAACAATTATGGCAAGAATCATAAATACTCATACACATATGGAAAGCCTGGTTCCTCTCTAGTGTTCTTCATACTTGGGAGTTTATCCTGGACACTTTGGTTCTGCTTCTGCTTGGACTTTGGGGTCTAGGATTGGTTATTGTAATTTATAGATTGATTGACTGATTGATTGAGATGGCTTTTTGCTTACTGTATCTGTCTGATTGTAATATAAGCTGTTTGTAGTCTAGTGTCATTAAAGGATGGGGTTTGTTAGGCCAGTGTCCCAGGGTCACTGTCACCCCACCTGTCCTGCTAGGCCAGCTGATGCAAGGTGCTGGGTGGTTCTCAGTGTGTGACCGAGAGGAGTTTGGTGCCGGGGTGTCCCAGAGACCTGACCCTAAAGGGCACCAACCCCGTGAACAGATCATAAACCACCACATGACCAGGTCACACATGTCACATTGTTTAACTTATTGAGGCGTTCAATATTTGCCCTGTAGGCCTGTATACCTGGTGCCATTTTGTTTTGCTGTTAACAGTTGCAGTTGAAAATGTATTTTGTTCAAGCGAGTGTTGATGTTGAGTTAGGTCAATGTGTACTGTTTGAGTGGACTAAGAGGCTGAACATCCGTTTTGTAAACTGATCCTCCAATCTCTACTGTTGTCCATGTCTATTTCCCAGGGATGAAGGATCATGTTAAAACATGGCTCATGTTACCAATAAAATCCTCTCCCTTAGTTCATTTTATATTCCACAGTGGTCATATGGAGGACTACATGCAGTGCATTCAGAAACTTTTGCAGACTCCTTCCTTTATTCAACACTTTGTTACATTACAAACTTATTCTAAAATTGATTAAATAAATGTTTTTCCTCATCAATCTACACACAAATCCCAATAATGACGAAGTGAAAACAGATGTTTAGACATTTTTTCAAATGTATTAAAAAATAAAAGAATTCAGACCCTATGAGACTCGAAATTGAGCTCAGGTGCATCCTGTTTCCATTGATCATCCTTGAGATGTTCCTACAACTTGATTAGAGTCTACCTGTGGTAAATAAAATAGCAAAAACCAAGCCATGAGGTAGAAGGAATTGTCCGTAGAGCTCCGAGACAGGATTGTGTCGAGGCACATGTCTTGGAGAAGGGTACCAAAACATGTCTGCAGCTTTGAAGGTCCCCAAGAACACAGTGGCCATCATTCTTATACGGAAGAAGTTTGGAACCACCGATACTCTTCCTAGAGCTGGCCACCCGGCCAAACTGAGCAATCGGGGGAGATGGCCTTGGTCAGGCAGGTGTCCAAGAACCCGATGGTCGCTCTGACAGAGCTCCAGAGTTCCTCTGTGGAGATGGGAGAACCTTCCAAAAGGACAACCGTCTCTGCAGCACTCTACCAATCAGGCCTTTATGGTAGAGTGGCCAGGACATCCTCAGTAAAAGGCACATGACAGCCCTCTTGGAGTTTGCCAAAAGGCACCTAAAAAAAGACCACCTAATCTGGTCTGATGAAACCAAGATTGAACTCTTTGGCCTGAATGCCAAGTGTCAAGTCTGGAGGAAATCTGGCTCCATCCCTACGGTGGAGCATGGTGGTGGCAGCATCATGCTGTAGGGATATTTATCAGCGGGAGCTACTGGGAGACTAGTCAAGATTGAGGGAAAGCTGAACGGAGCAAAGTACAGAGGTTCTTGATAAAATAAAATAAAAACTGCTCCAGAGCGCTCAGGAACTCAGACTGGGGTGAAGGTTCAACTTCCAACAGGAAAACGACCCTAAGCACACAGACAAGACAACGCAGGAGTGACTTTGGGACAAGTCTCTGAATGTCCTTGAGTGGCCCAGCGAGAGCCCGAACTTGAACCCAATCAAACATCTCTGGAGAGACCTGAAAATAACTGTGCAGCGACGCTCCCCGTCCAACTTGACAGAGCTTGAGAGGATCTGCAGAGTAGAATGGAGAAACTCCCCAAATACAGGTGTGCCTAGGCCCCACCTTTCCCCCTCTTTTACACTGCTGCTACTCTCTGTTGTTATAATCTATGCATAATCACTTTAATAACTCTACCTACATGTACATTTTCCCTCAACTAACCAGTGTCCCCGCACATTGACTCTACCGATATCCCCCCTGGTTAGAGTGTTAGACTGGTAAACGGAAGGTTGCAAGTTCACTCCGAGCTGACAAGGTCAAATCTGTCGTTCTGCCCCTGAACAGGCAGTTAACCCACTGTTCCTAGGCCATCATTGAAAATACAAATTTGTTCTTAACTGACTTGCCTAGTTAAATAAAGGTAAAATAATCAAATCAAATTCCCACTATTGTTATTTTACTGCTGCTCTATAATTACTTGTTACTTTTATGTCTTATTCTTATCTGTATTTTTTTTAAACTGCATTGTTGGTTAGGGGCTCATAAGTAAGCATTTTACTGTAAGGTCTACCTGTTGTATTCGGCGCATGTGACTAATAACATTTAATTTAAGACTCCAGGCTGTAATCGCTGCCAAAGGTGCTTCAACAAGTACTGAATAAAGGGTCTGAATACTTATGTCAATGTGATATTTACGTTTCTTTATATATACATTTGCAAAAGCAATCTAAAACCCTGTTTTTGCTTTGTCATTATGGGGTGTTGTGTGTAAATTGATGAGGGATAAAACAATGTAATGTGGAAAGTCTTTCTGAATGCACTGTATAGGATGTCTTGGGAACAACACTTCAAGGTTTTGTTTGTGCCTAGGTTTTCCTTGTGCATATGTTGTCGAGTGTTTTCTGCTGCATTAAACATGAATGCTTTGTATGATGATATTCTAAACCTTATCAAATATCATCCCATGCAGCGAAAAATAGAATAGAAGCTTGTTAACCCCAAGGTGTGAGGGGTTGTGGTATGATGATACACCAGGGCCCCTGAACACAGGAATAGAGTGGAGGAGAGGAAGAGGACATTACATTACTGACCTTGGCTTTGGGTATTCTCTGGTAGCCTGTCTGTCAGGCCACCGTATGATAAGAGAGATGTCATGGTTCATTAGCATTGGACCTGGCCCTTCTGAAAGACCCCACTGTTCATGTGAAGCACAATGTGAAATTACCATGGCGATCGCTGATGATATAGCCTATCAGAGCACTGAGTTGACTTCAAAGTGTCTCCGGAACTAATGGGGCAGGTTACCTGCCTACCAATACCTCATAATATCTGACCATGAAAATACCCTGAGGACAACTTTATGTATGTGATATTTTAAAACTCGTATTACTTAGTTTTTTGCATCACATATTTAACTGATCATGTTAACTGACTAAATGGGATTTTTTGGGGGGTTTTCTATTTTGGTTGGAATGTAGTTCAATAACTGTAGTTCGTGTATCCTGCACCAGGTGACCCAATAGAGGGCACTATCGTCAGTGTTCCACAGTGTCATTGCCTTGTACTTCAAACGCTCCTGTTCAATGTTTGATCATGTTTAATGCACAATGAAAGCGAACCTCTAAATCAGCGCTGGTGTTTGAATCTGAAACATTTAAGGTAATACTTCACAAAATCATCACATCCTCCTTAATCTGAGACTCATTCAAAATAAATATGCATTAACCAAACTGTGTCTTTATGTAAGGTCTATTCTCAATGTGTTTAGGCCAGGGGTTCTTAAACTTTTTCAGCTCGAGACCCAAATGAGAAATTGATGTTCCTCCCGTGACCAAAATCGTCCTTCATCAACCCAAATTAAGAAGAAATAGTGTGTGATTATTTTCATAACCCTTCTCTCACATACATGCCCAGGGCCCACTTTGGGTCCCGACCCACATTAAAGCCAATTCTGCATGTGTTGTCTTGAAAACCTGGAGGTCTTCAACTGATGATTTAGGTTTCTTTTGGAGAGGGGGAGTTGTTTAGGTAGTTTGTTGGGGGGCAGAGGAGGATGGGGGGCTAAGACAGGGAAAGCTGGGGGGGTATAGAGGTGGAGGGAAGGCTGGGAGGGGATAGGCAGGGGGGAAGAGAGCGGGAGGGAGGGGATAGGCAGGGGGAAGAGAGTGGGGAGGGAGGGGATAGGCAAGGGGGGGGGGGGGTAGGCAAGGGTACTGGAGGGGCTGTCCAATGTGCTTTCTTAAATTAGCTGTTGGGGGCAGGAGACATTCTCTCTGTGTTGTCAGAGGGAGGAGTCTGGGGGCGCTGTCACTGTCTCCTGCTTCAGTATTACCTGCACCATAAGATCAACTACACTTTTCCTGTGTGAGTGTGTGTGGACAGAGAGAGAGAGAAAGAGGGAGCAGAGAGAGAGAACCAGAGACCCAAGCTTCAACTTTTCAACTGCCAGAGTGGGGTTTACTATTTCTCATCTTTTTTCTTCTCTGGAGAGATTTGATTTGAAGGACATTTATTTCTGCTGAGTTATACAAAGTTGCAGGGCAACTGGCAGTGGACATGGCTGGTTGTCTGCAAAGGACAGGACTTCGTAAAGGGCAGGCACGTTTGTTGAGATGCCTCTTTGTGCTTTTCACTCTTGTCTTTTGCTTTTCCTCTGTGGACGCGGAGCCCCACCAATTCGATTCGGCTTTCCTTTACCGACAACGACAAGGACATCATGCTGACAGCATCATTGTGGCCAACAATGGCCTCCGTGTTCCCTTCGGGAAGTCTGTGTACCTGGACGCTGTCAATGACCTGGTGACTGAGGTAAAGCCCGGAGACCGCTGCTCCATCACGGTCCTGGAGAATGACCCACTGGCCCAAAAACCCGGAATGCTTAGCCCTAAGAAGTTCCCCTGTGCGTTTGGCGGTGATGAGGTGAAATACACTCATTTTGGTTCCCGGAGCCCCAGTAAAGACAGGGTGAAGCTGCAGCTACGCTACGACTCCCAGACGGACACGGTGGTCATCCCCTTCATGCTGGAGGTGGAGGTGGTCTTCCAGCAGCTGGAGGTCCTCACCAGGAACATGCCCCTGGCTGTGGACAAGCTCAACGGCAACAGCAACCCCATCGACAAAAAGGGCCTGGACTTTTCCTTTGAGGATGGTGTCACTCAGTGCAAGGTCACCACGCTGGTCGGCGCCGGCGGTCTCCCCAGGTATGGCACCCTTTTAAATAATTCCACTAATGGCCAGATGATGGATTGTGATGAGTTTCTTAAGCAAGGCATTCGCTACAAGCACACATCCACCACCAACTCTCCTAACAGAGACTATATCCCCATGTTGGTAGAGCTGCAGGATAATGAGGGAAACACCATTATGCAGGAGCATTTCCAGATCATGGTTAGAATCAGAGAGGGTACAGAGAACACCCCTCCTAAGCCTAGTTTTGTTGCTATGATGATGATGGAGATTGATCAGTTTGTGATGACAGCTATCACCAGTGATATGTTGGCTGCCGAGGATGTTGAATCTGATCCAGACGACTTAATCTTTAACATTACTTCCCCCCTGGGCCATCAGCAAGGCTACATCATCAGTACAGATGATCAGAACCTCCCCATCACCTCGTTCTACCAGAGAGACATTCAAGATTTGAAGATAGCCTATAAGCCTCCGTCCGAGGATTCAGAAGTAGAGAGGATTTTCCAGCTCGAGTTTGAAATTGTAGATACAGAGGGCGCCGTCTCTGATACGTTTGCCTTTATGATTGTGGTGAAGCCTATGAATACTCTTGCTCCCGTGGCAACCAAGAACACAGGGCAGCTTTTGTTTGAGGGCCAGTCCAGAACACTCTCCAGCTCTCACAACTTAGAGATCAGTGATGAAGATAACCTGGACAATGTGAAAATCACAGTGGTGGACGGCTTGAAGCACGGCGAGCTGACGGTGCTCGGCGCGCGCAGGAAATTCTTCACACCGGCCGATTTAGATGCCGGCATCGTGGTTTACCAGCACGACGGCAGCGACACCTACAGCGACAACATCATTTTTAGAATGACTGATGGCAGCAATGAGGTCGAGTTTTTGTTCCCTATCACTATAGCCCCCACTGACGATGAACCCCCTATTATCAATGCAAACACCGGCCTGGTGCTTTTCAAGAATGAAATCATGCAGATTTCCCCCTTCATTCTGAGCGCCACAGACATAGACTCAGAGGATTCTACCATTAAATTCACCCTTGAGGCCCCATACTCCACTGTAGGGGAGCTTATCCTCAGACAAGTGGAGCTTCCCTCTAACCCCTCTCTCTGGAAATTCAGTGAGACAGATGAGATGTTTGAACAGGTGGTAACCGAATGTTTCCAGCAGGACATTCTAGATGGGAAGCTCTTCTACCGCCACATTGGGCCTCACAGCACCACCACTGTGATGGATCAGTTTGTGTTCCGCGTACAAGACGACAATAACCCACCAAACCAGTCCGGTGAGCATACCTTCACCATTAAAATCCACCCGGTGGATGACCTCCCACCAGAGCTCTACCCAGGGACCACGCTTCACATGACAGTGCAAGAGTATGAGCTGACTCACTTCAAGAAGACGTTTTTGCGTTACACAGATTTGGACTCGGATGACAGGGATCTGAAATACACCGTCACCAAGCCCCCCACTGACACAGACGAGAACAACCCAGCCCCCCTGGGTGACATTGTTCTGACTGACAGTCCCGACTCTGTGATCAGTGAGTTCACACAGGCGCAGGTCAACCACCACAAAGTGACCTACAAGCCCCCAGACCAGGAACTGGGCATCACTCCAAAAGTCCTTCAGTTCACATTCATTGTGGAGGATACTGCTGGGAATACAGTAGATGGACTATTCACTATTTTCTTACAGCCCGTTGACAACAAGCCTCCCTTTATCACCAACACTGGTTTTACTTGCCAGGAGAGAAGCACGTACATCATCACTAAGAAGGAGCTCGATGCCACCGACCAGGACACAGAATATGAAAATATTCTATTCACTGTGACCCAGATTCCTCGCTATGGGCAGTTGCAGTATTTAGGGATCGATATGTCGAACAGTGAGACATTTGTCCTGGAGGACATCGAAAATGGCCATATTGCCTACATCCATGGCGGGGAGGAAAGCCTCAGTGACGTTATCAAGTGTGACGTCAGCGACGGCTTCCATGAGGTACCAATCATCATCAAGATCTCCATTAACCCAGTTGATGACAAGACCCCCACCATCATGCTCCCTGCTGGCCTTCTAGGGGCATCCATCGATGTCCTGGAGAACGGGGCAACTGAAATCACCAGCAACGTCATCCAGGGCCGTGACGAAGACACCGACGACCTCATGTTGACCTTCATCGTTGAGGAGTCCCCCAGGCTCGGTGAGATCCTGGTGAGCGGTTCCCGCGCCGAGAGGTTCACCCAACAGGACATCATCAACGGCGTGGTGATGTATGCCCACACTAGTGGTGAGATTGGCTCCTTCAAAGAGCATGACTCCTTCAACCTCACCATCTCCGACATGTCCGATGAATGGGTCGTCGGGGGCAACAAGGTCCAAGGAGTCCGGGTGCTCGTCACCATCCTGCCTGTCGACAGCATCCCACCCATTGTCAGCGTCGGGGAGCAGTTTGTGGTGATAGAAGGGGAGAAGAACGTCATTACTCTGGATCACGTACTGACTGAGGATATGGACACAGACAACAATGACATCCTGTGCACCGTTATTGTCCAATCAACATCCGGGTACGTGGAGAATATCTCTCCAGCTCCAGGTTCTGAGAAGTCCAGAGCAGGCACCGCCATCACCGCCTTCAGCTTCAAAGATGTCTTCCTCGGTCATATCTACTATGTCCAGAGCATCCACAAAGGTGTGGAGCCTGTGGAAGACAGGTTCACCTTCCGTTGCTCCGACGGCATCAACTTCTCTGATCGCCACTTTTTCCCCATCGTCATCATCCCTGCCAATGATGAGAAACCAGAGATCTTCATCCGTGAGTTTGTTGTGATGGAGGGCATGAGTCTGGTCATCGACACACCCATCCTGAATGCGGCCGATGCAGACATTCCAGGGGACGAACTGGAGTTTGAGATCATAAAGAACCCCAAGCATGGCAAGATAGTTCAGCAGCTTACAACGGGCACAGTCCCTGTTGTCAGGTTCTCCTTGGAACAGATCAATGAGGCCTCCAACATCATCTATGAACACGACGACTCAGAGACCAAAGAAGACAGCTTCGAAGTTAGGCTCACAGACGGGAAACACACAGTGGAGAAGAAGATTCTCATCATGGTGATTCCTGTCGATGACGAGACACCGAGAATGGCCATCAATGATGGACTGGAGGTTGAGATTGGAGAAACCAAAATAATCAACAACAGGGTCATGAAGGCTACTGATCTGGACTCGGAAGACAAAGAGCTCATCTACGTTGTGCGCTACGGCCCAAGCCAAGGCTATATCCAGCGTATCACCAAGTTTGGACACGTTGTGGGTAACATCACCCTCGACATGAACTTCACTCAAGACGAAGTCGACAAAAACCTGATCCAGTATGTGCATACGGGCCAGGAGGGTGTCCGTGACCTGCTTAAGTTCGACGTTACCGACGGCATTAACCCCCTTATCGACCGATACTTCTACATCAACATCGGGAGCATCGACATGGTTTTCCCTGATGTCATCAACAAAGGCGTGACCCTAAAAGAAGGGGGCAAAGTGACTCTCACCACTGACCTGCTCAGCACCACTGACATCAACAGCCCGGATGAGTTCCTCAGCTTTAGCATCACACGTGCCCCTAGCAGAGGCCATCTTGAATGCACTGACCTCCCAGGTGTGCCCATTTCCACCTTCACCCAGCTGCAGCTGGCCGGCAACAAGATCTACTACATCCACACCTCAGACGATGAGATGAAGATGGATAGCTTTGAGTTCGAGGTGACGGACGGCTACAACCCGGTCTTCCGCACCTTCAGAGTGTCCATCACGGATGTGGACAACAAGAAACCTGTCCTGAGCGTCCACAAGCTGCTGTTGGGAGAGGGCGAAAACAAGCTCATCACCCCATTTGAGTTGACGGTGGAGGACCGTGACACCCCAGACAACCTGCTGCGCTTTGTGGTCACCCAGGTGCCGGTTCATGGCCAGTTGCTGTTCAACGGCACCCAGCCAATCAACACCTTCACCAAACAGGACCTGAACGAGAACCTCATCACCTACAAGCACGATGGCACCGAGTCCAACGAGGATAGCTTCTCGTTCACCGTCACCGACGGCACACACAACGACTTCTACGTATTCCCTGATACTGTGTACGAGACACGTAAGCCTCAGATGATGACCATTCACATCAGCACTATTGACAATGGGGTCCCCCAGATTGTGGTCAACAAGGCTGCCCCGTCCCTAAGGGTTCTGCATAGCGGCCACCTTGGCTTCCTGATCACCAGCAAGGCCCTGAAGTCTGAGGATCGAGACAGTCCTCACAAAGTCCTCAAGTACTCCGTGGCCGAGGCCCCACAGCATGGCTTCATCATGAACACCGCCCTGGGCAATGACAGCATCAACGCCTTCACACAAGGTACGACTAGCATTTAATATTACACATATACAAATTAAAAACACAATTGAGGAAAAAGTGAACGAACATTCAAAACAATTCAAATCTGACAAATCTACTTTTTTTCATTTTATTTTAAATTGATTGAAGTTCTGTACTTTGGGAAAATTATGTTTACAATATCAGTAAGACCAGTATTCACACTCCAGAATCAGTATTTTAATGCCTTCGACTTTGACATAATCTAAAGTGATGCCTGAGGGCTGTAAGTAACCTTCAGTAGAAAGTGGAGTAATCATCTCAGATGTTCTAAAGAATGTACAGATTCTCCTCCTTACATTTACAATTCTCCCTTTCATGTCATCAGCTGATATCGACGAAATGAAGATTTGCTACGTGCTGCTTGATGGTAGCAACGCCACAAGTGATATCTTCTACTTCACAGTAGAGGATAAAGGTAAGACCCTCTTTTTTAATATTTGAACCTCAGTCTCATTGACATTGTCGTGTCCCGTTACTGCAGACTTATATCACATGGCCTGTAGGCATTCTTTTCGGCTTCAGCCTTCTTTTAAGATTGAATGTCTCTTTGAGATTGAATCTTCCTGCTCTCTGTCAATCTCCAAAGTGTTTGCATCACAAAGACTTAAACGCAGTTCGCCATGACTGACAGCTAGCACAGAGCCCCTTCTCTCTCCTCGCCCCACTGCTGAGGGTGGCAGGTTTAAAGAAGGGGTGGACGAGGTCAGTGGGGACATGGGCCGAACAGTGTCCCTGGGTGTGTTAGGAGTGAAAGGGATGGAACGCCCGGCAATTAAAAAAGCTCAGAACTTTATTGTATCATGAACAATGGGGGTTTTCCTTTGTGGTTTTTGTCTTGGGTTTGCTTCAGTGTTTGAAGTGATAGCATGAAACCAAATTTGCCACCTTCAATGCCTCCAAGGCATTCCAAGTATTCATCAAACCATATGTCCGTTTTTATGGAAGTCGATCCTAGATAAGTGAGAATAGCATGAGCCTTTGACCCTGTGTGTAGAGTTAACTACACATTTTGAACAGCAGTTTTGTAAGGATCAAGGTGACTGTTAAGGTCATGACCTGCTTCAATGCTTCTCTAGGTTAGTGGAACATAAACGTGTGGCTTCTCAGACACACGTAACTGTTTCATAGCGAAGTTAGCAAGTTTTACATCACAATCCAAAATTCTCATGGAATCGTTTTAAGTGCTTCTATTTTTTGGATTCTATTTTCTGTTTGACTTGTCATCACCATCCGATATGGTCTTCTGCGTTTTGCTGCCAGATCCATTCCTTACCTTCTCTAGGGATCCTTTGCCTGGGAGGCTTTGGATTTCAGTAGCTGTGTGTATTTATATTCCCCTGGAAATTAACTTTTGGTCCGATGTCATATTGGATTTCATAACTATCCACACAGGTTGCATTTCTATCGTGACAATCCTATTGCTGTTTTCAGTATACAGTAATTAATATGCATGATTATGATGTTAGTGTTTATATAATGTAGCTTTTCTATCGTATTGTCGGTAGATTTCAACTATTGGAGTAAAGCATGCATACCATAAACTATGTTTTTGGTATCAAAGTATATTCTACATATTCTACACATTTGTGTATCACACACAGGCTGTAGAGTTTTGAAATGAATCAGTTGTTGGATATTCGTTTGCGCTTTGTTATGGTTCACTTCGTCCAAAGTAGCATTGTGGACCTAGTTTATCTGCATCACGGATATATATAGCGAATGCAAAGCAAAGGAACAAAATATAGCAGGTGGGGATGGGGACATGCGTTGCTATTTTAACATCAGCTGTAAATGCTTAACACATTCTGAGGTTTTGAAATGCATCCCTCCATGACACACTGTAAGAAAGGTTTGGGCTATATTTATGCTGGATTGAGGACTAGCTAGCTAGCACAATATCACCATCATCATCATCATCATCATCACCATGGTTGATGGCCACGGAGGGTTTAGGTGTCATGGCCTTTTGGTCAATTCCTCTTGTTGTTTTCACCAAGCTTAACCCCTAAGTTAACCCTTTCATCTTCATGTTAGTGTTCACGCCCAGTAATGAACTCTCCTGTTAGGACAGAGAATTGGCTGTGAGAACAGAGTGGGAGAAAGGTTGTTAACTAGTTTCTGAAGATATTGCATATTTATATTTTTTAATGCATGTGTCTTCCCAAAGTTTCCATTTGTTTTGGATGGACACGTCCTCTTACTCTGCTAAAGCAGAACATGCTGAATTCCAGATGGCCATAAATGTCTGTCGCTCTCAGACCGTATAGCCTTAATGGATAATAGGGATTTCTTTCTCAGGGCTGTCTGTAATTGAGGGTCTGGCTACAACAGGAAGGGGACACAAGGGCTTCAATTAGCTCCACAATCCCCTGTGTTTGTAGTGTAGTCTGTCCCACTGTTCTGTTTGAGATTCCAGCCAGCACATCTGAACCAGGTGCAGGGTTGGCTCTATACCTCTCTGCCATCTGTCTCATGTGACTACGTTTAACATGTGCAGAGCACTGAGTCAGGGCTGGTAGGACACACACCACACACACACACACACCGAGTAACATCAAATAAAGGCATGAAAAGGCAACAATTGCCTGAGTCTGTTACTGGCATGTAGGAACAAGTTGACACAGCATTCTGTTGGTCAGCGAATATGCACATAAAAGTGTAGTGTTTTTTTTTATGTGTGTGACAAACACCACTGGACGTTCTAGATTCTATAGAATAAATGTCTGCAGCAGAAGTGACCATGAACAATACCTTACAATTAATACTATTTACAAGTGTGCAAAATTCACATAGAAAATAGTCCAAATGGCTGCATTGTCTCCCTGTAGAGTTGTATTGCTGTACTGAAACAACATGTCATAAATAATGTGTTATGAGTAAGAAGAGAAAGAGCGCGGGGTCAGGGTATTTCCCCTGGGTGTTGGTCAGGAGTGGGTGTTGGCCGGCTCTAGCCTTTTGGGGGCCCTATGCGAGAGTGTAGAGACTGAATAGTATGTTGAGACCCTGACTGAATTCCTTTGAATGAAGCTCTCCCCTCATCCCTCACCTTGATGGGAATGTAGTGATATAGCATAGCAAAGTGTTAGCATAACCTGTATGTGTGAAGTGGTGATGTAGCGTTAGCATACCTCGGTGCGTTAGCATACCTCAAGAGAAAGGAGATTATTGTAGACTACAGGAAAAAGAGGACAGAGCACGCCCCCATTCTCATTGACGGGACTGCAGTGGAGCAGGTTGAGAGCTTCAAGTTCCTTGGTGTCCACATCACCAACAAACTAACATGGTCCAAGCACACCAAGACAGTCGTGAAGCGGACACGACAAAACCTATTCCCCCTCAGGAGCCTGAAAAGATTTGGCATGGGTCCTCAGATCCTCAAAAGGTTTTACAGCTGCACCATCTAGAGCATCCTGACTGGTTGCATCACTGCCTGGTATGGCAACTGCTCGGCCTCTGACCGCAAGGCACTACAGGGGGTAGTGCGAATGGCCCAGTACATCACTGGGGCCAAGCTTCCTGCCATCCAGGACCTCTATACCAGGCGGTGCCAGAGAAAGGCTCTAAAAATATACCAGCCACCCTAGTCATGGACTGTTCTCTCTGCTACCGCACAACAGCGGTACCGGAGCACCAAGTCTAGGTCCAAGTGGCTTCTGAACAGCTTTTACCCCTAAGCCATAAGACTCCTGAACATCTAGTCAAATGGATACCCAGACTATTTGCATTGCCCCCCACCCCCCTCTCCACACCACTGCCACTCTCTGTTGTCATCTATTTTTTGAAACTGCATTGTTGGTTAGGGGCTCGTAAGTAAGCATTTCACTGTAAGGTCTAAACCTGTTGTATTCAGCATATGTGATTAATAAAAATTGATTTGATTTGCTGAACTGTGTCACCCTGGCTACACTACAACAGCCCAGGCCTTCCTGGGGCAAGTGGGCACATCTGTTGATGGGGGTTCTGACAAGGAGAGCCAGGCAGGCTCAACTGGCTCCAGGCAGGCTGTACTGGGTCCAGGCAGGGTGGCGGTGGCTCTGGTCCTGGGTGTTTTGGAGGGAGAGACCAGAAGAGAGAGGGGTTTCAGCTGAGTCAGATACTGTGTGAAATGTGCCTTTTACTCTATGTGGTACCACACCTTTTACACTTTCTAGCTGCACACCAAAATGAATAAGGAAGTGTCATTACTGAGTTGAATCCTTTCATCATTCAGTTAAACGTGTTTCCAATGAGGAAATAGACCTGCAGATACAGTACATTGATAGCTGCAGCTGTCTTTAACCTTTTACTGCAGTGGGCTAAAGTTGCGGCTGTCTTTAACCTTTTAGGGTCATACAGAGTGATTCTTGGTAGTCTTAAACAAATCTACTTTGAAACAAAAGTATACACCTCACACATGGTTATGGGCTTAAAAAAATAAGACATCTGTACCATGTCAGATATAGAGTTGAAATGTGGGGTGGGGGGGGGGGGGATTAGTGATGACTTCCCAGTGTCTCTGCATTGTTCAAGGAAGGGGTCAGCAGTTGCCACACTGCGGGAAGTCTTGTCTCTTGAAATGGACAGTGGCCACATTCCAAGTCCTGATAGCATATGCTGTCCTTTTTCTGTCAGGACCCCAGAGGGAGGCCCTGCGGAGTGCCTGTTTAACTTTTCACCCTTCGGGGAGATCCGATGGATGGAGGAATGTGTAAATCATCAGTCAGCCCAGAGGAGTAGCAATTAAAAAATGTAAATGCATTTTGGAAATGGTTGTTCAGAAACAATAAGCAGACTGACTGAGTGTCAAAGCCAATACTCAGATAAGAACGTTTGACTGCATCACAGCCCCTGCTCTGTTCCAGAGGGTAGAATGGCACTTTTTCAGAGGAGGGGAATAGTCTTTTTTTTTGAGAAAGAGAGAGAGAGAGAGAGACAGAGAGCGACAGAGAGAGAGCATGTATGATGTTCCATAGTTGTTCCCATGCTAAAACATTTGTTTCCAGAAGGGCTAGTGCACAGCACATAACAGTACTGTAGGTTTGTGTGCTGTCGAGGCAGTGAGAGACAGTGAATGAGGCTTGAGTGGGTCGTGGCCATTTTACACAGCAGGCACCATGACTTCCTAAGTGTGTGTTCGGATCTAACCTGTCAGCCATGTCAACAGCCGGCCAACGATTTACTGTCCCCTGGTGCCAGTCGAAGGTCTACCTACATGTATACTGTGACTGTGAGGCGGAGGCTTCTTCCTCTCCCTCTCTCTCGCTCTCTCCTTGCCTCCTGACATGGGGCAGATAGATTTATTGGGGTTGGGAGAGTGTTGGTGTTATGATGTCTGGCCCCTAGAGGTTATTCATGTCTGCTTCCATATGGCAAAGCTGTCTGCGGCTCCCCATACTTTCTTTTAAAACTGTCTTTATATTCTATACTTTACATTATATTCTACTCTCTCGCTGTCTGTTTAAAGATGTGTCACTTGCACACTTGTACTTCAGAGTGTAAATGGCAAATTTCAGAAGCATTTTTCAAACCTCAAATACACTACATGTTTTAAATGTCCTACATCGCAGAAAGGTTCTCCTGCAACAGGGGGATCAAATTAAGATCCCACATCTGTATGTCTTCCACTTAAGCTATAACGTCAGTATCTATCCTCTCCTTCACTTATATTGACATTTTAGTCATTTAGCAGATGCACCTTTCCTTTCCTCTCTCTCTCTTCTATCATTCCTTCCCTCCGTCTATAAGTTCTGGGAGGATTCACTAAAAATCCTGACACCACTTAGTCGTTTCCTTTAGCTCAGTTGGTAGAGCATGGCTCTTGCAATGCCAGGATAATGGGTTCGATTCCCGGAATCACCCATACGTTAAATGTATGCAAGCATGAGTGTAAGTAGCTTTGGATAAGTGTCTGCTAAATGGCATATAGACTGAGTGTGAAAAACATTAGGAACACCATTTTATTATTGAGTTGCACCCCTTTTGCCCTCAGAACAGCGTTCCACAAGGATACTGGCCCATGCTGACTCTAATGCTTCCCACAGTTGGTTGGATGTCCTCCCGGTGGTGGACCATTCTTGATACAGACGGGAAACTGTTGAGCGTGAAAAACTCAGCAGCGTTGCAGTTCTTGACACTCAAACCAGTACCCTGCTCAAAGGCACTTAAATATGTTGTCTTGCCCATTCACCCTCTGAATGGTACACATACACAATCCATGTCTCAATTGTCTCAAGGCTTAAAAATACTTCTTTAACCTGTCTCCTCCCCATCATCTACACTGATTAGAAGTGGCTTTAACAAGTGACATCAATAAGGGATCATAGCTTTCACCTGGATTCACCTGGTCAATCTATGTCATGGAAAGAGCAGATGTTCTTATTGTTTTGTACACTCAGTTTTGTGTATATATATGATTAAATTATTCATTTTGGCCAGTTGCCATGGACAGTTAGGTTAGTTTTCTCCAAAATGATGCAATAAGCGCCAGTGGCACCATTGGGGGGTGACCCAGTCTCTCTGTCAACTTGTGATGTGCGGCATGCTGCCTTTCCGGCCCAGATCAGGTAACTGTTCTGGAGTCAGTGTTATTTTACATTACACGGCAGTGGCCAATAGGATCTATTAATATGCCTGGCTCCTCCAATCCAAAATCCCAACCATGGGATCTTCGGAATGCCCCAGAGGAAACTAAGTTGAGCACACTGGCATTTGAGAATATACTTTCTGTACTGTAGCACCAACTTATAAAAAGAGAAAGCTGTTGTAATTGAATAAATTGTATAGAAATTCTGATCATACACCTCAATATAATGACTAAATTAATGGACCACATGTGAAATCTATATTCACACAGGTGTTGTTGATGGTTTTAGCTGTAGAGACTGTAATAATAAGGGCCATAGGTAGCTGAGCGGTTAGAGTGTTGGGCTAGTAACCCCAAGGTCGCTGGTTTGAATTCCTGAGCTGACAAGGTGAAAAATCTAGCGATGTGTCCTTGTGCAAGATACCTAACCCTTATTTGCTCTAGGGGCACCGTACTACCCTGACCCTGTAAAACAACCACAGGAAGTTGGGGCACTTTAATTGGGGAGGACGGGCTCATAGTAATGGCTGTAACGGAATAAATGGAATAAATGGAATGGTATCTAACTCATCAAACAAATGGTTTCCATGTGTTTGATCCCATTCCAGCCATTAATATGAGCTGTCCTCCCCAATATGAGCCATCCTCCCCTCACCAGCCACCAGCCTCCTTTCACTGCACCTATCCGGTGTATGTGACAATAAAACATTATTATTATTTTTGTATATATGTGATTGTTTTGCCTACTTTAGTTGATTGCAAATCACTGGATAAGGGAGTCTGCTAAATTACTAAAATGTACATTTCTGCAAGTTTATACCGGGCCATGTCGCAGAGTGCAGAGTGCAATGTGACCCAGTATAAATAAAAAGAGGAATGAGGAAATGTAATAATCATGGTCCTCATTCCTGTCACTCAGCGGGGATATACTTACATGGGCGCCGCTTTCTGTTGCTCACCCTTGCATCATTTTCTTGGCTGTCAAAACCTCATTCTGACCAATGATATCCCCCCCCCTCCTATTGAGTCCCACCCACTATCCTAAGTATATCTATGTATGGCTATGAATACTGTAGCAATGTAAATAGGACCTGATGACCTGATGAAGAAGGTGGGATGAAAGGACACTGGGGGTGGGATTGCTGACCATAGTCGAGGTTGAAGATGACAAAGGTTAAAACAACGGTATCTAATATCCCATAACTCTTTGCAACAATGGGACCTAGTTAGCTAAGTGTGCTGGTAGTTAGCAATGGCGGACAGGCTCATTGTAATGGCTGGAATGGAATAATGGAACGGTATCCAACACATCAAACATATGGAAACCACGTTTGACTTCGTTCCATTTTAGCCATTACAATGAGTCCATCCTCCTATAGCTCCCACCACCAGCCTCCTCTGATGTACAGTCAGGAGATACAATCAAACATGTTTGGAATTGGAATGAACCTAACTGATGTCTCCATTATATCCTTAGTCATCGAGGCTCACAGGAGACCATCTTGAGAATCTTGGCAAATCCCCTGACAGGTCATTAAAATGACAGTGGTAAATTAATTTGACCTGTTAGCCACTAAAGTTACATGTTGTTGGAGCATAGGGAGGCAAGCTAGCTAGCTACCGTGTGAGTTAGTTATCCAAAGATGGATGCACTGTAGGGAGCCCCATACTTGGAAAACATCCAGTCTTCTCACTCAGGTCTAAGAACATGAAAAATGTCCAGGGGCCAACACTTAGCAGTGGCTGTGATATACTGGCCGTGTTTACTGCTTACTCAAACGATTAGCCTAGCATTAATAAATCACTCTAAGGACAAATTTATTAAGAGCCTGAAACAGGGGCGTTTCAAAATCCCATCTTCTATAAAACATTTCATCTGATGGTGAGAACTATTATTATTGTCAGTTGGAAACGCAAAAGAAATGTGAGCTGGGAGTGTGGTTGATATGTTAGTTGTAAAGATTGTAATAAATGAATTCGTAAATCAGTTAGACATCAGAACCCCTCCATTTTGATCTATTCCTGTAACTTTATGAAAGTCCCAGCAGAGACACCTGGTTCAGAGGGAATGTGGCCATTACTTAGCCTTATATACTCTATCCACGGTATTGCTCTCATAAATACCAAGGAAGGAGTCCCTCTCCACTTCTGCAAGACGCCTCAGTTCATTTCAATAGGGAGAAGCGCTGAGCACTAATCAGTCTATATATCATTTGAAAAAAGGCTACCACTCAGTTTCACTTTAGGTTTATCTGAATCAGTGGTATTGATGTGACCTTCTCTAATGGAAAGCAGAAAGTGTATAGTGTGCTTGACAACACACCACTGGATCCGTGTCTGGTGTGGTTGGATTCCATGCCAGGTCTGGACACGGTATCTGACAGGATTCACAAAAGGAGCCAGAAGAGGATCCCCTCCTCTGAGTTTGAGAAAGGAAAGCAGGCAGGGAGGGAGGCAGAGAGACATGCCAGAGCAGTGGGCTGTGGGCCACCCAGACAGTGGCCTGCTGTCCCTTGTTCATCCTGGAGGGACAAAGCCAACATAGGGACAGAGAGATGGGGTGGGAGGGCACAGCTGTCACTCAGCTTCTTTTTCCGGAATCTGAAGTTCTGGCAGGAGTTCTCTGAGACACAGAGAGAGAGAGAAAGAGAGAGAGAGAGAGAGAGAGAGAGAGAGACCATGGCTGACTGAAGTGTCACACCGGCCGGATCTGAAGCCCCCTATCTCACGGTCATGTCTATGGCTCTGATCATGTCCACCTGGGGGATGGAATGTGATATTAGTGTAATTGATTATACACAGACAGCTCAGATTGTAATGATATCACCGTGTCATTTTAAAGGGTATGTTTGTGTGCTTGTATCATCATTGTAACAGGTGCTGATTTGTTTTTGAGGCCTGCCTGCCTGCCAGCCAACTCTCTTGGACGACACACAAAATATATGGATGATGAAGACATTGCCTTTGTCATAGTCGTCATAGAGTTTTCAAAGGCTCAGATATCACACAGCCAGGGCTTTGAGGTCCCCTCCACTGGCTGTGCGTCTATGTATAACATGATGTATGTATAGCGTCACAGCGATGTCATGGTGTCACAACGTATCTCTATCAGGTCTGGGAAATGGAGACATGGTTAGGGAAGACTTTTCCTCTGCTCTTTTTTTCCAATTGACTCCCATCCACAGGTCAATTGACTTCGTTTTCAATATTATTTTCCTTACATAGTCTCGTCATCTACAGTATTTCACCAGACAAACTACACCATGTTAGAAATTGAAGGTATTTCTATGCAATACTCAAGACAAAATGGAATTATTATATGTCTTGAGGGTAACAGTGTCAGAGCTGAAACCAGAAGCTGTCAGATAGGCTGCCAGTCTGGATGCCAGAACGATAGTCTTTTTGTTGCTGACTATGTTCATATGACAATCTTATCTATCTGACACACAATACAGGCTCACTAAGCTCAATATCAGCTCTGTGTAAACTGGGCAGCCTGCCTAGGAACACGTGCCTTTCTGAACAGAAACACTCCTTCGGATTCTGTGGGTTTGAGGAGATATGAGCAGAAATGTATACAGGTTTGATAAATCAAGTATCTTCCTTGATAAGTGATTATTATACGTACTTTATGTGATGGACTGAGGTGTGACTAATGTTCCATGTAGCATTTTGTTTATGTGCACTGTACGTTATAGGTACAAGTGACGGACAAAAGTCAACAGTCACTGCACTTCCCTTTTACATTGCAAAGATGCTCAAGAAGTGTTTGATATTTCCACTCAGGCTAAACGAAAATACACTGAATCAAACACTCAAATCTTCTTTGGAAGTTAACTGGCTCATCTTGTCTATCAATTGGCCACATGCACACTCATCAAGCGTGGTGGAATTTGGGGCAGGCAAAGACAAACATGATGAATGCTTCCTGTATTTTTAGCCGGAGCTGTCAGAAACATGAGCATGGTCAAGGATAGACACCGTTCGGTGCTAGGGGCTCCTATGTCAAACTGGGACTCCATGGCTACTATACTATAGCATTGGGGGATGGCTGGGGTGGGAGGGTGGCGGGTTCTGGTGTGTGTGTGTGTGTGTGTGTGTGTGTGTGTGTGTGTGTGTGTGTGTGTGTGTGTGTGTGTGTGTGTGTGTGTGTGTGTGTGTGTGTGTGTGTGTGTGTGTGTGTGTGTGTGTGTGTGTGTGTGTGTGTGATTTACGTGAACAAGTGAAACGATCCAATTTAATCAAACCCCCGGAAAAATCCACTAGTTGGTATCAGTTCAATTCAATCCACCGTCATTGGCATCCAGGCTTGGCGGAGTGTGGTTTGTCCCTGGCCCTGTTGTGTCTCGGTTATGGCCCGGCGTGCCATGTTGACATGTGGGATTGGCGGAGTGTGGTTTGTCCCTGGCTCTGTTGTGTCTCGGTTATGGCCCGGCGTGCCATGTTGACATGTGGGTTTGAGGAAGTGGCCCCATCTCCTCCCTCCAGTGTTTTCATTCTCCCCAGTCACATAGCAGAACGGCCACAGCTCCTTTCTCCCTCAGCCAGGCAAAACCAACCCCAATGTAGGCTCATTGTATGAATGAACCAGATGCTCCATGCTCTTGTCCTCCATAAAGCCTAGTGAGAGTTTATTTCTTTAGTTAGCCTCCTCTCACAGGTTCTCTGTCACCCCTCAGAGGATTGGTTCTGCTTCCTTTCCTTAGTGTTCTGTTATGTAGGGGTTCATATCCAAAGGGTCTTTTCTCCGCGTTGATCTACCAAATCCTCGACTCTGGTGCTGCAACCATCATGCTACAAGAGTGCGATAATAATGATATGAATAACACATAATAATACATTGAATTTAGAGCACCTTTCAAAAACCCCAAGGACACAACAGGGTTAATAATATCAAGGGTATTTACTTCTTGACATGGACCTAACCAAATCCACCACCGTATGTTGGCAACCACTATGCTACTAGGCTAACACTAGCACTCCTCTGCTAGAGGGAGATCAATGGTTGATATCACACAGCCTTTTCTCAGTCTACCTAACCAAATCCACCACCGTATGTTGGCAACCACTATGCTACTAGGCTAACACTAGCACTCCTCTGCTAGAGGGAGATCAATGGTTAATATCACACGGCCTTTTCTCAGTCTATCTACCAAATCCTCAACTCTGGCGCTACAACCATAGAAATAGAGTGATATTCTGATGACCACAACCACCATGGCGCTACACTAAAGGAAGTGAAGGGTTAATATGAAAGGGTCTTATCTTGACATTGACCTACTTCCTCCATGGCTGCTCAGAGTTAGACTCAGGGGTCAGGTTAATAACAGGCTAATAAGGCCTTTCTGCCACTGTGACCAGCGGTGCAAAACCGACCAACACCTCTCTAACCTCCGCGGCTCTCTGAACCCACTAAGCTCTGGCCAATCAGACACAAGGTGAAGGGTCCTCCTAGGGCCTGTCAGAGAGGGGATAAGCCAAGGCGTTTGGACGTTTGGCCGCAGTTATTAAAAAGAAGCCTGGGATTAAGATTTAAGCATTAAGAAAGTTACCGGCTAAGTAAGTAACTCCGTCTGTCCAGAACGGCCCATGTCAAGCGGCGAGTGGAATACTTTCTTTTGAAGGATAAAGGAGTCATGAGATAGTATGGATTAAGGGCAGAGGAAGCAACGTATAGTCAATGGTGATCAGTGCCAGGTGACTACGAGCTTCAGACCTGGGTTCAAATACTGTTTGATATCTTATTTAATATCCTAAAAGGGGGGGGGGCTGTACTTTTGGGACTATTATATTGGTCCCATTGCATCAGGCAAGCTTAATAGAGACCAGGCAACATATTTGAAATGATGAAATTATTTAGAATAGTATTTGAACCCAGGTCTGGTTCATATGTGTGTTTTATGGCACCTGTTCTCTTCATGGGGCCTAATGAGGTAGATACACTTCAAGCTGAGAAAAATGACCTAGATATGAAATCTTAATCGCTTGAAATCTGAGGTTTTACAGAGGGTCCTGTCCAGGTGCAAATCTCAAGTCAGAGGTTTCCGTGTGCATAGTGCACAGACTCAAACATTGTAAGAACTAATTAGTTAATCTTTCTGTTTTTCACCACAACAAATGTGAGCTACTTTCACAATACTAACGTTTAACACCAAGGGGTAAAAGGTCTATTTTAAGCCTATAGACATGAAGTTACCCTTGTCCCTCAGAGGTGCTGCTGGTGCTTAAAGGGATACCGCCGGTGCTTAAAGGGATAGGGCTGATGCTTAAAGGGATACCGCCGGTGCTTAAAGGGATAGGACTGATGCTTAAAGGGATAGGGCTGATGCTTAAAGGGATAGGGGTGATGCTTAAAGGGATAGGGCTGATGCTTAAAGGGATAGGGCTGATGCTTAAAGGGATAGGGCTGATGCTTAAAGGGATACCGCTGGTGCTTAAAGGGATAGGGCTGATGCTTAAAGGGATACCGCCGGTGCTTAAAGGGATAGGACTGATGCTTAAAGGGATAGGGCTGATGCTGAAAGGATATGGCTGGGGCTGCCATGTCAGTGAGTCACCAGGAGTAATGGAGCCTCTCTCTGCACCTCACCTTTAACCCCTCTGCTAATAATGTCTGGTTTGGGTCAGAGGTGTGTGTGTGTGTGTGTGTGTGTGTGTGTGTGTGTGTGTGTGTGTGTGTGTGTGTGTGTGTGTGTGTGTGTGTGTGTGTGTGTGTGTGTGAGAGAGAGAGAGTGAGTGAGTGAGTGAGTGAGTGAGTGAGTGAGTGAGTGAGTGAGTGAGTGAGTGAGTGAGTGAGTGAGTGAGTGAGTGAGTGAGTGAGTGAGTGAGTGAGTGAGTGAGTGAGTGAGTGAGTGAGTGAGTGAGTGAGAGAGAGAGAGAGAGAGAGAGAGAGAGAGAGACAGACAGACAGACAGACAGACAGACAGACAGACAGACAGACAGACAGACAGACAGACAGACAGACAGACAGACAGACAGACAGACAGACAGACAGACAGACAGACAGACAGACAGACAGACAGACAGACAGACAGACAGACAGACAGACAGACAGACAGACAGACAGACAGACAGACAGACAGACAGACAGACAGACAGACAGACAGACAGACAGACAGACAGACAGACAAAGAGACAGGGATTCCCTTGAACAGACCGTCACTTACAGTAGCTATGAGTCACTGTCAGCAAGTGATCCATTTAAATCTGGTCTCTCTCTCTGTCCTGTTTTGGCCCATTCCCTGAGACTGGTAAGGAGGTAAGAGTCTAGCCAGGGCAGGCAACCCTGCCAAAGGAGCCAGGGAACTGACACACATATCTGGGTGAAGAGGTGAGAAACCCTAGCCAGGCACTGACTGAGAGTGGGTGGGTGGGGGGGAGAGAGAGAGAGAGAGAGAGAGAGAGAGAGAGAGAGAGAGAGAGAGAGAGAGCGAGAGAGAGAGAGCGAGAGAGCGAGAGAGCGCGCGCGCGAGAGAGAGAGAGAGAGGAGAGAACAATGGAGTGAGAGAGGAAATTAGAAACAAGGCATCACTCAAGAGGCCTGTGATGGAGGATTTGGGGGTAAGCCCTGACATTAAGTTATCAAGTTACCCTTCACAATTTAAAATATCTGTCTTTTGTCATAGGACTCAATGAGTTTACAAAAACTGATGTCAAAGTTTTGACTTCCAGGTGGAAACAAGCTGAAGCCGCAGCCATTCCGGCTCAACTGGTCGTGGATCAGCCTGGAGAAGGAGTACTATCTGGTGGATGAGGACGCCAAATTCCTGGAGGTGACGCTCAGACGCAGGGGATACCTGGGAGAGACATCCTTCGTCAGTGAGTATTGGAAGTCTTACACAGTATTTACCACAGATCTACAGCAGCCTTTACCTAAACAGATAAACCCAATGACTAAAATGGGACCTATAGCAATATTTACCTCTAGACATAGATATAGAATGACTAGAATGGGTCCTATAAACATGGAAATAGAATGACTAGAGGGGTCCCTATAGCCGTATTTACCTATAAACATAGATATAAAATGACAAAAATTGACCCTATAGCAGATGTAGAATGACTAGAATGGGGGCTCATTAGATCTCTCCAAGGTGGCATAGCAGTTCAGACGTCTTTTGTCCTCGTCTTGTCGTGTCCTGTATATATATATATTTACAACTTTTTCACATACATTTTATTTTTATTTTCCATCAACTCATCTTCAAAACACTCTCCTGCAACCCGCCTCACCAATGTATATTTATAAAAAAGTATTATTTACCTCAGATCTGTAATCCTCCAAGAAGCTAGCCAGAAACTCCAAGAAGCTAGCCTGAAACTAGCCAGAAGCTAATCCAGAAGCTAGTTCAGAAGCTAGTTAGCTCCTTTACTGGCAAATCGTTAGTATTCAGCTAACCACGGTTTGTGGTCATCAGCTATCCTTTAGCTCGAAAATCTATCGCCAGTTCTGTACGGCGCAGCGCGGCTCGGAACGGAACATACCGGACCAATTTTTCTCTCCATGTCCCTGGATTTCGACTGCTCTCTGGACATTCATACCCGGATCTCACAGCTAGCTAGCTGCTATCCGTGTGACTATCGGCCTTCGTCGATTCCGGAGCAAACATCAATTATTCCGGAGCTAGCAAGCTCCGTCAATCACTCCTGAGTTCCATCAATCACACCTGGGCTGCAGTCACCTATCCGGACCCGTTTTACTGCTTTCGCGGAGCCCCACCGGGCCTTCACAACTGGACTGCCGACGTTATCTACCCGAAGGAGTTATTCGGCTGGCTCCTCCGTCGCGACGTTACCTGAACGCCCATCTGCGGCCTGCTAACCGTTAGCTGTCTTACCGGCTGCTATCTGAATAGACAATCGGACAATTTTTTTTATATATATATTTTTTATTTTTTATTATTATTATTATGTTTTCTTCTTGGGCCTCTATAACTATATCTATTGTTTTTATTTTTGTTGTTGTTGTGTGATTTGGATTAATCCCCTCTACCACACGGAACCCCACTAATCTACTGACGGAACGCAAGAGGTAGCTAACAACAGACCTCCATCCTATGCTAGCTTGCTACCGATGCCCTGGCTAGCTGTCTAAATCACCAACCAACCTCTCCACTCACCGGACCCTTTTGATCACTCGACTAAGCATGCCTCTCCTTAATGTCAATATGTCTTGTCCATTTCTGTTCTGGTTAGTGTTTATTGGCTTATTTCACTGTAGAGCCTCTAGTCCTGCTCACTATACCTTATCCAACCTATTAGTTCCACCACCCACACATGCAATGACATCTCCTGGTTTCAACGATGTTTCTAGAGACAATATCTCTCTCTTCATCACTCAATACCTAGGTTTACCTCCACTGTATTCACATCCTACCATACATTTGTCTGTACATTATACCTTGATGCTATTTTATCGCCCCCAGAAACCTCCTTTTACTCTATGTTCCAGACGTTCTAGACGACCAATTCTCATAGCTTTTAGCCGTACCCTTATTCTACTCCTCCTATGTTCCTCTGGCGATGTAGAGGTGAATCCAGGCCCTGCAGTGCCTATCTCCACTCCTATTCCCCAGGCGCTCTCTTTTGACGACTTCTGTAACCGTAATAGCCTTGGTTTCATGCATGTTAACATTAGAAGCCTCCTCCCTAAGTTTGTTCTATTCACTGCTTTAGCACACTCTGCCAACCCGGATGTTCTAGCTGTGTCTGAATCCTGGCTTAGGAAGACCACCAAAAACTCAGACATTTTAATTCCAAACTACAACATTTTCAGACAAGATAGAACTGCCAAAGGGGGCGGTGTTGCAATCTACTGCAAAGATAGCCTGCAGAGTTCTGTCCTACTATCCAGGTCTGTACCCAAACAATTTGAACTTCTACTTTAAAAAATCCACCTCTCTAAAAACAAGTCTCTCACCGTTGCCGCCTGCTATAGACCACCCTCTGCCCCCAGCTGTGCTCTGGACACCATATGTGAACTGATTGCCCCCCATCTATCTTCAGAGTTCGTGCTGCTAGGCGACCTAAACTGGAACATGCTTAACACCCCAGCCATCCTACAATCTAAACTTGATGCCCTCAATCTCACACAAATTATCAATGAACCTACCAGGTACCTCCCCAAAACCTTAAACACGGGCACCCTCATAGATATCATCCTAACCAACTTCCCCTCTAAATACACCTCTGCTGTCTTCAACCAAGATCTCAGCGATCACTGCCTCATTGCCTGCATCCGTAATGGGTCAGCGGTCAAACGACCGCCACTCATCACTGTAAAACGCTCCCTGAAACACTTCTGCGAGCAGGCCTTTCTAATCGACCTGGCCGGGGTATCCTGGAAGGATATTGATCTCATCCCGTCAGTAGAGGATGCCTGGATATTTTTTAAAAATGCCTTCCTAACCATCCTAAATAAACATGCCCCATTCAAGAAATTTAGAACCAGGAACAGATATAGCCCTTGGTTCTCCCCAGACCTGACTGCCCTTAACCAACACAAAAACATCCTATGGCGTTCTGCATTAGCATCGAACAGCCCCCGTGATATGCAGCTGTTCAGGGAAGCTAGAAATCATTATACACAGGCAGTTAGAAAAGCCAAGGCTAGCTTTTTCAAGCAGAAATTTGCTTCCTGCAACACTAACTCAAAAAAGTTCTGGGACACTGTAAAGTCCATGGAGAATAAGAACACCTCCTCCCAGCTGCCCACTGCACTGAAGATAGGAAACACTGTCACCACTGATAAATCCACCATAATTGAGAATTTCAATAAGCATTTTTCTACGGCTGGCCATGCTTTCCACCTGGCTACTCCTACCCCGGACAACAGCACTGCACCCCCAACAGCAACTCGCCCAAGCCTTCCCCATTTCTCCTTCTCCCAAATCCATTCAGCTGATGTTCTGAAAGAGCTGCAAAATCTGGACCCCTACAAATCAGCCGGGCTAGACAATCTGGACCCTTTCTTTCTAAAATTATCTGCCGAAATTGTTGCCACCCCTATTACTAGCCTGTTCAACCTCTCTTTCGTGTCGTCTGAGATTCCCAAAGATTGGAAAGCAGCTGCGGTCATCCCCCTCTTCAAAGGGGGGGACACTCTTGACCCAAACTGCTACAGACCTATATCTATCCTACCGTGCCTTTCTAAGGTCTTCGAAAGCCAAGTCAACAAACAGATTACCGACCATTTCGAATCTCACCATACCTTCTCTGCTATGCAATCTGGTTTCAGAGCTGGTCATGGGTGCACCTCAGCCACGCTCAAGGTCCTAAACGATATCTTAACCGCCATCGATAAGAAACATTACTGTGCAGCCGTATTCATTGATCTGGCCAAGGCTTTCGACTCTGTCAATCACCATATCCTCATCGGCAGACTCGACAGCCTTGGTTTCTCAAATGATTGCCTCGCCTGGTTCACCAACTACTTCTCTGATAGAGTTCAGTGTGTCAAATCGGAGGGTCTGCTGTCCGGACCTCTGGCAGTCTCTATGGGGGTGCCACAGGGTTCAATTCTTGGACCGACTCTCTTCTCTGTATACATCAATGAGGTCGCTCTTGCTGCTGGTGAGTCCCTGATCCACCTCTACGCAGACGATACCATTCTGTATACTTCTGGCCCTTCTCTGGACACTGTGTTAACAACCCTCCAGGCAAGCTTCAATGCCATACAACTCTCCTTCCGTGGCCTCCAATTGCTCTTGAATGCAAGTAAAACTAAATGCATGCTCTTCAACCGATCGCTGCCTGCACCTACCCGCCTGTCCAACATCACTACTCTGGACGGCTCTGACTTAGAATACGTGGACAACTACAAATACTTAGGTGTCTGGTTAGATTGTAAACTCTCCTTCCAGACCCATATCAAACATCTCCAATCCAAAGTTAAATCTAGAATTGGCTTCCTATTTCGCAACAAAGCATCCTTCACTCATGCTGCCAAACATACCCTTGTAAAACTGACCATCCTACCAATCCTCGACTTTGGCGATGTCATTTACAAAATAGCCTCCAATACCCTACTCAACAAATTGGATGCAGTCTATCACAGTGCAATCCGTTTTATCACCAAAGCCCCATATACTACCCACCATTGCGACCTGTACGCTCTCGTTGGCTGGCCCTCGCTTCATACTCGTCGCCAAACCCACTGGCTCCATGTCATCTACAAGACCCTGCTAGGTAAAGTCCCCCCTTATCTCAGCTCGCTGGTCACCATAGCATCTCCCACCTGTAGCACACGCTCCAGCAGGTATATCTCTCTAGTCACCCCCAAAACCAATTCTTTCTTTGGCCGCCTCTCCTTCCAGTTCTCTGCTGCCAATGACTGGAACGAACTACAAAAATCTCTGAAACTGGAAACACTTATCTCCCTCACTAGCTTTAAGCACCAACTGTCAGAGCAGCTCACAGATTACTGCACCTGTACATAGCCCACCTATAATTTAGCCCAAACAACTACCTCTTTCCCAACTGTATTTAATTTTAATTTATTTATTTATTTTGCTCCTTTGCACCCCATTATTTTTTTTATTTCTACTTTGCACATTCTTCCATTGCAAAACTACCATTCCAGTATTTTACTTGCTATATTGTATTTACTTTGCCATCTTGGCCTTTTTTGCCTTTACCTCCCTTCTCACCTCATTTGCTCACATTGTATATAGACTTGTTTATACTGCATTATTGACTGTATGTTTGTTTTTACTCCATGTGTAACTCTGTGTCGTTTTATCTGTCGAACTGCTTTGCTTTATCTTGGCCAGGTCGCAATTGTAAATGAGAACTTGTTCTCAACTTGCCTACCTGGTTAAATAAAGGTAAATAAATAAATAATAAATAAATTAGCAGTATTTACCTCTAAACATAGAAATAGAATGAATACAATGGGTACAAAGCTCCTCAGTCATTTTACAGAATACTCATGGGTACATGCAATATGGCTGACATGGAGATTCTATGTCTATGGTACTGAAAGTCTTGAACAGGATTTACATCAGATCTATAGTATATTAGTTTGATTTTTGATTTATTAGGATCCCCATTAGCCGACACCAAGGGCGTGGACAAAAAAAGGTGCTATCTAGAACCATAAAGGGTTATTCGGCTGTCCCAACCCTTTTTATTGCAGGTATCAAACCCTTTTGGTGCCAGGTAGAACCAGGTACCAAAACGGGTTCTCTTATAGGGACAGCTGAAGAACCCTTTTGGAACCCTTTTTCTAAGAGTGTACCATGGTAGATCCTGTTGGAACTGGTTTGCACTTCGTTGGTTCATCCCCCAAGTGATATAGCTGAGTTAGTACATTTCTCCCATTGTTTTCTCTGCTTGCCATTCAGATAAAGGTAGTTTTAAATTGCCACTATTTTATCCCTAATGGGGTGTAAATATTTCAATCACCCACCACCATCAACTCTGACTAGGGGTACTTCGAAAAAATGCAAATGTCAGTGGAGAGACTATTCAGAAAGCAGGACCTATTAAACTGTCATTGTGTTAAAAGACTGATTGGCCCTTTAAGGGTCTTCATTGAGTGTATTTGTCTGTTATTACCCTGCCATTAGAAGAAGCCTAAGAATAAAACAGACCCCCTGGTTATCAAGCTGCCCTGTGTGTGTTCCTGTTTGACTGATGACCCATTTCCTGTCTCGCTGGTGAAAAACCTAGTTTGATTGAGGGGTCAGATAGACCTTCCTCATAGAGGTCATAAGGTCATGTCAACATGCTTGTCTGTTTGGCTACATCCAACACACAAGCTTTTATACATAGGCTCCTATATTTACAGTTGTCTTTGACGATGCAGTAGTGGGCAAATATGAACAAAGACAGACAATGAGAGCTAACCAGGCAACTACAGTCTATAAATCACAGTCAACCTGCAGTCATCTCACATCCTCTGAGGCCCTACAAACGACACAGTGCTACGTGCCATTATTATAAAGCTATTCAGTTCAATTAGGTTCAGTTCAGCTCAGCTTACCTCAGCTAAATTCCAATTAAATGTAATTAAATTAGGTTCTATTTAGTTCAGTTCGATATGGTTCTATTCAGGCATCACCACCAAGGATGGCACGGCGGAGAAGGACAAGGACTTCCGGGGCAAGGCCCAGAAGCAGGTCCAGTTCAACCCAGGCCAGACAGTGGCCACCTGGAGGGTGAAGATCTTCACGGACCAGGAGTTTGAGACCAGCGAGACCTTTGAGATCCAGCTGTCGGAGCCTGTCATGGCCGTGCTGGAGTACCCCGATACAGCCACTGTGGAGATAGTGGACCCTGGTGATGGTAAGAATGAACGGCCTTATCTGCAGATTGTCTGTTTGATTTGCCCTCCGACATGAAGTCCTTTATGAATAGTAGACAGGCTTTAAGTCAATTGGAAAGGCTACATTCATTTACATGGATTGACACATGAAAAAATATTATTGTATCCTTCATTTAAGATTCCGAATCAGATCATGATTATTGTTACATTGTTGGGCAATTTGATGACCGCAGCAAATATGCATGGATCAAATAAGTAGAGACTCACCTGGGCTTGTAAACTCTTCTTCTCTTGTTCTCTATGGCCTATCCTCTGTGTTTCTCCCATAGAGATCCTATTAAATTACTATTCTAATTCTGAATTCTATGGTTTCTCCCTCTTTCCTCTGCAGAGTCCACGGTGTTCATCCCCCAGGCAGAGTATAAGATAGAGGAGGACATTGGGGAGCTGCTGGTGCCTGTTCGCCGCTCTGGAGACCTCAGCCAGGAACTCATGGTCGTTTGCTACACCCAGCAAGGTGAATACATTCAAATATATCATTCAAATACATGGGTTTTTACAAAGATTAAATACATTTTTCCACATTTTGTTACATTACAACCTTTTTCTAAAATGAATCAAAAATATTAATAATCAATCAACACACAATACCCCATAATGAAAAAACTGATTTTTTGAATTGTAATTAAAAAAACAAACAGAAATAGCTTATTCAGTATTCAGACCCTTTGCTATGAGACTCGAAATTGAGCTCAAGTAAATCCTGTTTCCATTGATCATCCTTGAGATGTTTCTACAACTTGATTGGAGTGCAGTTGTGGTCAATTCAATTGATTAGACATGATTTGGAAAGGCACACACCTGTCTATATAAGTTCCCACAGTAGACAGTGCATGTCAAATCAAAAACCAAACCATGAGGTCGAAGGAATTTTCAGTAGAGCTCCAGGACAGGATTGTGTCAAAGCACAGAGCTGGGGAAGGGTACCCAAGAACACAGTGGCCTCCATCATTCTTAAATAGAATAAGTTTGGAACCACCAAGACTGAGCAATCAGGGGAGAAGGGCCTTGGTCAGGGAGGTGACCAAGAACCCGATGGTCACTCTGAAAGAGCTTCAGAGTTCCAGAAGGACAACCATCTCTGCAGCACTCCACCAATCAGGTCTTTATGGTAGAGTGGCCAGACGGAAGCCACTCCTCAGTAAAAGGCACATGACAGCCCGCTTGGAGTTTGGCAATAGGCACCTAAAGGACTCTCAGACCATGAGAAACAAGATTCTCTGGTCTGATGAAATCAAAATTGAACTCTTTGACCTGAATGCCAAGCGTCACGTCTGGAAGAAACCTGGCACCATCCCTACGGTGAAGCATGGTGGTGGCAGCATCATGCTGTGGGGATGTTTTCCAGCAGCAGGGACTGGGAGATTAGTCAGGATTGAGGGAAAGATAAATGGAGCAAAGTACAGAGCACTCCGGACCTCAGACTGGGGCAAAGGTTCACCTTCCAACAAGACAACGACCCTAAGCACACAGCCAAGACACCGCAGGAGTGGCTTTGGGACAAGTCTCTGAATGTCCTTGAGTGGCCCAGCCAGAGCCCGGACTTGAACCCAATCGAACATCTCTGGAGAGACCTGAAAATAGCTGTGCAGTGACACTCCCCATCCAACCAGACAGAGCTTGAGAGGATCTGCAGAGAAGAATGGGACAAACTCCCTAAATATAGGTGTGCCAAGCTTGTAGCATCATACCCAAGAAGACTCGAGGCAGTAATGGCTGCCAAAGGTGCTTCAACAAAGTACTGAGTAAAGGGTAAAAAAACGTATATAAATGTGATATTTCAGTTTTTGGTTTGTCATTATGGGATATTGTGTGTAGATTGATGAGGGGGAAAAAATATTTAATCCATTTTAGAATAAGGCTGTAACATAACAAAATGTGGAAAAAGTCAATGGGTCTGAATGCTTTCCGAATGCACTGTAGATATATTGTAACATAAAACAACTCTCCTTCCCCTACAACTGCCTGTCATTCTTCTATTGACCCTTAACCATTGACCCCTGAACTCCTTTTCCCAACAGCCAGTGCGACGGGCACCATCCCCAGCACGGTCCTCTCCTACAGCGACTACATCACGCGTCCCGAGGACCACACCAGCGTGCTCCGCTTCGACAAGGACCAGAGGGAGAAGCCCTGCCGCATCATCATCATCGACGATTCGCTCTATGAGGAGGAAGAGAGCTTCAACGTGACCCTCAGCATGCCCATGGGTGGCCAGGTGGGAGCCACCTTCCCCAGTGCGAAGGTCACCATCCTGGCCGACAGCGACGATGGTGAGTGGGGTTGTTGGGCGTATGGTGGGTGGTGGCATCTATAGTCACCTGTTGAATACAGAGGTCAGTTAATTGTCATTAAACCCTACTTGAAACTCTAGCTCAAATAGTTCAACACACAGGTTCAAGTCAACTTGAATGCTACTTGTCAATGGCAACAGACTCAATGATTCCTGACCCTTTACTATATTGACTATAAAGGAAACTCTACCAGTATCAGAATTACTTCCTATTCGACCCCCCAGTCTCTTGGGTTCAGTGAACAGGGGTACACTCTTTTTTTTAGAAATGTGATCTATAACCTAAAAGGGTTCTTCGGCTGTCCCCATAGGATAACCCTTTAATAAAAAAGTTTGGTTCCGGGTAGAACTCTTTTGGGTTGCATGTAGAACCCTTCCACAGTGGGTTCTACCTAGAACCAAAAATGTTTATCCTATGGGGACAGCAGAATAACCCTTTATGAACCCTGTTCCTCTCAGCTTTTCTCTATGATTTCTTGGGACTTCCTATTGGCCACTCCTAATGATATGACTTCCTATTGGCCACTCCTAATGATATGACTTCCTGGGATATCCCATGGGCCAATAATAATGATACGACTCCCTCTATGTTTGTTAAGAGGGCTTAACTGTTGCCCAAGACACTTTGATGTGCCCAGTTACAATTTACAGGTGTACAGGTGTGTGTGTGTGTGTGTGTGTGTGTGTGTGTGTGTGTGTGTGTGTGTGTGTGTGTGTGTGTGTGTGTGTGTGTGTGTGTGTGTGTGTGTGTGTGTGTGTGTGTGTGTGTGTGTGTGTGTGTGTGTGTGTGTGTCTTTGTCTCTGGGTTTTTGTGTGTCTCTGTCTGTGCTGTGTGTTGTATGTCAGTGTGCACCTGTGATGCCTTAGCAACCAAACCCTTTCATCCAGATTGATTTATTATCATTTGATCTCCCAGCAGTTGTCTAGTATTCAACACAGTCGCTGAAAACACATGGAGTCGTGCAACTAGATACAACACTATTGAACTGATAACAGGGTCATTACTTTTCACTGACGATAGACACGTATCAATAGCATTACTTTGCTTCACACTTTGTTCTCCTGTTAGTGAGGTAGAATAAAGGAACAATTGATGCAGCCATGCCAGAAGCACTAAGGTAAAGAGGAAAGACAGGAGACTGAAAGAGAGAGAGAGCTGGTGCCAAAGAGTAGATGAAAGGAGAGAAGAGAGGCAGGAAAGATGTGGTTAGAAGTTGGTTTATCAACAACAAAAAACAACTGTGCCACATAGGAACTACAGTAGGGCTTGTGAGAGCATGTAGACTGTAGGACTGTACAAAGCCTAGTGAAGCCTCTTTGGTGAGAGTGTTACCATCAACACCATAACTCAGAGGCCAGGTGCTGAGGATCCTCCAGCCACCGTCAACACCATAACTCAGAGGCCGGGTGCTGAGGATCCTCCAGCCATCATCAACACCATAACTCAGAGGCCGGGTGCTGAGGATCCTCTAGCCATCATCAGCACCATAACTCAGATGCCAGGTGCTGGGGATCCTCCAGCCACCATCAACACCATAACTCAGAGGCCGGGTGCTGGGGATCCTCCAGCCATCATCAACACCATAACTCAGAGGCCGGGTGCTGGGGATCCTTCAGCCATCATCAACACCATAACTCAGAGGCCGGGTGCTGGGGATCCTCCAGCCATCATCAACACCATAACTCAGAGGCCGGGTGCTGGGGATCCTCCAGCCATCATCAACACCATAACTCAGAGGCCGGGTGCTGGGGCTCCTCCAGCCATCATCAACACCATAACTCAGAGGCCGGGTGCTGGGGATCCTCCAGCCACCATCAACACCATAACTCAGAGGCCGGGTGCTGGGGATCCTCCAGCCATCATCAACACCATAACTCAGAGGCCAGGTGCTGAGGATCCTCCAGCCATCATCAACACCATAACTCAGAGGCCGGGTGCTGGGGATCCTCCAGCCATCATCAACACCATAACTCAGAGGCCGGGTGCTGGGGATCCTCCAGCCATCATCAACACCATAACTCAGAGGCCGGGTGCTGGGGATCCTCCAGCCACCATCAACACCATAACTCAGAGGCCGGGTGCTGGGGATCCTCCAGCCATCATCAACACCATAACTCAGAGGCCGGGTGCTGGGGATCCTCCAGCAATCATCAACACCATAACTCAGAGGCCGGGTGCTGGGGATCCTCCAGCCATCATCAACATCATAACTCAGAGGCCGGGTGCTGGGGATCCTCCAGCAATCATCAACACCATAACTCAGAGGCCGGGTGCTGGGGATCCTCCAGCTACCATCAACACCATAACTCAGAGGCCGGGTGCTGGGGATCCTCCAGCCATCATCAACACCATAACTCAGAGGCCGGGTGCTGGGGATCCTCCAGCAATCATCAACACCATAACTCAGAGGCCGGGTGCTGGGGATCCTCCAGAACGTGTGATGCCCTTCTTTACTGTAACCACTGGTCTCTATGTGTAATCTATTCCACTACAGGTCCACTCATGGATGGTACCATTCCCCAAAGCCACACACAGACAGACACAAACACACTCAACCCAAGACAAAAGCACCTCTAACCACATGTTTGTCTTGACTCCCCTCTCTTTGCCCTGTCCTTCCCCTCCTCCCTGCTCCCTCCTCTCGCTCTACCCCTGACTACACACTCCATCTGTTCTACAATCCTATACTTCTAGTAACAGGTGGTAGAACTGGGAAGAGAGAAAATAGAATAGAATAGAAACTCCAGTCTTAACTACACTGGACAACCCTCTGTCATGACACATAAAAGAGCTCTCTGAACGTGTTTTGTTCTGAGACACTCCTCCAACTCCACCGTTCAGTGGAGCTGCGGGAAAACAGAGGGCTTCCCTTTGTGTTGCAGGGGCCAAGAGGCAGGTGGGGAAACAGGGGTTTGTGGGAGAGGAATGTCAAATGACAGGCATGTTTTTCCTCCGGCTCCTGTTTGATGGCGTTCAGCCTCCATTTTTGTTTTAATTGTGTAGCTGTTATCTGAGATGGGGGTGATGGTGATGGTTTGTTTACAACTTCAAGGATGCTCTGGAAGTTTAAAAAAAAGAAGAAAAAAAGAAAGTGCAACATATATCATATCGACATAAATGTTCCCTCTTTTCGTTTGCATGTACGTCAAATATCACCCATAGGCTTTAGATGAGAAAAAGGAGATGTGTTTGTTTCTTGGACACAGGTAAACCAAGAAGCACATTCAACTGAGATTTTCCATTGATAATGATTGTTAATCCAGGACCAGTCTTAAAGGTCCAATGCAGCCGTTTTCATCTCAATATCAAATCATTACTGGGAAAGAATGAATTACCTCACCGTGATTGTTTTAAATTAAAATGGACAAAAATACACAAAAATTGCTTCTTAGCAAAGGGTCATTTCTCAAGCAAGAACTTTTCTAGGAATGTCTGGGAGTGGTCTGAGTGGGAAGGGGAAAACTGAAAATGAGCCGTTACTGGTAGAGAGGTTTAGAAATCTCTTTCTTATTACCATATGGTGATGTCACCATGGAAGGCCAAAACTCCATCCCACCAAAACAGGCTGAAATTTCAGGCGGCCTTTTCAAACAGCTCTTACACTAACAGCTATTTCACAGTATTATTCCAAAATCAAAGTGTGGAAATATATAGAAAACACAGAAAAATCATGAAAATCAGCCTTTAATCTGTGTCTGGGAAACTGCCCCTTAGTGTTCAAGTGATTTACTTTCTGAATATGAGGCCACTCCAGTCCTCCCCATCCACTCTGACTGAATGAGTCATTTATCTCTCTTTAGTTGTCTCTCTGAGCCATTCCTCTTCTTCTCCTCTTGCACTTCTCTCCTCCTCCTCCTCCTCTCCTTCCTCCTCCTCTCCTTCCTCTCTCCCACCCTTCAGAGCTCATTCATTTCCCTAACTGGTTTGTTCTAATGACAGACACACTCACAGTCTGGGCTACACTCCCCACCCTGTAATTTGGAGTACAATGGAAACGTTATGTCTAAGTAATCAGCGTGCATTCCCAGACATGATCTCCAGGCGACAAGAGGAGATGTCTTCTCAATGTAAAGATCCATTCCTCCATTGTGCCACAAACTTCTTGGTGGGTCCTGATATCTAAAGTGACAACACTGTGTGTGTGTGTGTGTGTGTGTGTGTGTGTGTGTGTGTGTGTGTGTGTGTGTGTGTGTGTGTGTGTGTGTGTGTGTGTGTGTGTGTGTGTGTGTGTGTGTGTGTGTGTGTGTGTGCGTGTGCGTGTGTGCGTGCAAACCCATCTCCCTGGCTGAGCAAACCTGTGGTTGGGACCCCGGCCAGCATTAGGCTTCATTGTTATTAGTCTGGCTCTTCCTTCTCAGTGATCCTTTAGTGATTGCCATTTCTCCTTCCCCCTAACCAGCCACCCCTGTTACTAAACAGTATCTCTGGTGATTGAGAGGCATTGAGAGTAAGCCAAGTTTTAGCGGGTCAGCGGTGGTTGTCTGACTGCGGCAGGACATCTCGACCACCTCTTAAAATCCTCTTCACCTAACAGTCAGTTAAATGTGTACATACTTCCTATTCTCCATGTCTTACTTTTACTATTTTATCCAGCTATAGACTAAATAATCACGAGTGTCACAATATTGTATCTGTCCCTTATAGAAGTGGCAGAAAGCTCAATTATAGATCAACCTCTTTAGTGGATGTACAGTAGACAGCAGTAGCTTGTCAGTGATGATGAGTCTGGCTGTTATAGAGGGGTGTACAGTAGACAGCAGTAGCTTGTCAGTGATGATCAGTCTGGCTGTTATAGAGGGGTGTACAGTAGACAGCGGTAGCTTGTCAGTGATGATCAGTCTGGCTGTTATAGAGGGGTGGACAGTAGACAGCAGTAGCTTGTCAGTGATGATCAGTCTGGCTGTTATAGAGGGGTGGACAGTAGACAGCAGTAGCTTGTCAGTGATGATCAGTCTGGCTGTTATAGAGGGGTGGACAGTAGACAGCAGTAGCTTGTCAGTGATGATGAGTCTGGCTGTTATAGAGGGGTGTACAGTAGACAGCGGTAGCTTGTCAGTGATGATGAGTCTGGCTGTTATAGAGGGGTGGACAGTAGACAGCGGTAGCTTGTCAGTGATGATCAGTCTGGCTGTTATAGAGGGGTGTACAGTAGACAGCGGTAGCTTGTCAGTGATGATCAGTCTGGCTGTTATAGAGGGGTGTACAGTAGACAGCGGTAGCTTGTCAGTGATGATGAGTCTGCCTGTTATAGAGGGGTGGACAGTAGACAGCAGTAGCTTGTCAGTGATGATCAGTCTGGCTGTTATAGAGGGGTGTACAGTAGACAGCGGTAGCTTGTCAGTGATGATGAGTCTGGCTGTTATAGAGGGGTGGACAGTAGACAGCGGTAGCTTGTCAGTGATGATCAGTCTGGCTGTTATAGAGGGGTGGACAGTAGACAGCGGTAGCTTGTCAGTGATGATCAGTCTGGCTGTTATAGAGGGGTGTACAGTAGACAGCAGTAGCTTGTCAGTGATGATGAGTCTGGCTGTTATAGAGGGGTGTACAGTAGACAGCGGTAGCTTGTCAGTGATGATGAGTCTGGCTGTTATAGAGGGGTGGACAGTAGACAGCAGTAGCTTGTCAGTGATGATCAGTCTGGCTGTTATAGAGGGGTGTACAGTAGACAGCGGTAGCTTGTCAGTGATGATCAGTCTGGCTGTTATAGAGGGGTGGACAGTAGACAGCGGTAGCTTGTCAGTGATGATCAGTCTGGCTGTTATAGAGGGGTGTAGAGAAATTAATCCGCTGTGTGTTCCAAGGATATGCATTCCTTTCCTCTAGTCTATTACTCAGAGAGGGAGAGGTAGAGAGATCCTCCTGTCTGTGCTGCCTCCCCCGTCTCCTCCCTCTTATCAGTGCTACTGTCATCAGACAAGGTGGACATCCCATCCCTCTTCTCCCCCCAACTCATCCCCCTTTCACTTATCCACCATTTCTACCTGGCTTTTCAGGTGTGCACTGTAGACCTCTGGCACTGAGTTCAGACGACACTGTCTGGCCTCGATGAGGGGAGGATGATGAAGGGATGAGTGGGGCGACAGGTCTCTTCCTGGAAAGAGAGGGAAAGAGGGGGATGACCCCGTCAGCCGTACCAACTGTATCTGACAAGCAGAGTTCAGACAAGAAATGTGGATTATCCCATGACAGCTTCTTCCCCAAAGACATCCTTAATTGAAACCACATGTTTGTAGCTTAATGTTCATATCTGTAAGATGTAATATACTGACCTGACCTCTCTCTCTCTCCCCACCCTCCCCCATATCTCTCTTTCTCCCTCTAACACACAGAGCCCTCTCTGTATTTCGGAGAACTAGATTACATTGTGGATGAGAGTTCAGGCTATGTGGAGGTCAGGGTCTGGAGGACTGGCACTGACCTCTCCAAGACGGCCACAGTGACCGTCCGCTCCAGGAAGAGTGACCCCGTCTCTGCTGAAGGTCAGAAGAACGTGAATGTTAGATCTATTATTCCTATCCTCTTTGTGGTGTAGCATTTCCAGAATACAGTGCTTTGCAAAAGTTTTTCCTATTTTGTTGCATTAGAACCTGTAATTTAAATGTAATGTAATGGACATACACAAAATAGTCAAAATTGGTGAAATGAAATGAAAAAAATTACTTTTTCAAAAAATTCTAAAAAAGAATACATATATATATATATATATATAAAGGAAAAGTGGTGCGTACATATATATTCACCCCCTTTGCTACGAAGCCCCTGAAGAAGATCTGGTGCAACCAATTACCTTCAGAAGTCACACAATTAGTTAAATAAATTCCACCTGTGTACAATCTAAGTGTCACATGATCTCAGTATATATACACCTGTTCTTAGTGGTGTTGCAGGCCCCAGAGTCTGTAGCACCACCAAGCAAGCGTCACTATTAAGACCAAGGAGCTATCCAAACAGGTCAGGGATAAAGTTGTGGAGAAATACAGATCAGGGTTGGGTTATAAAAAAAAATCTGAAACTTCGAACATCCACGGAGCACCATTAAATCCATTATAAAAAATGGAAAGAATATGGCACTACAACAAACCTGCCAAGAGAAGGCCTTAATCAGAGAGGCAACAACGAGACCAAAGATAACCCTGAAGGAGCTGCAAAGCTCCATAGCGGAGATTGGAGTATCTATCCACTTCAAGCCGTACACTCCACAGAGCTGGGCTTTATGGAAGAGTGGCCAGAAAAAAGCCATTGCTTAAAGAAAGAAATAAGCAAACACGTTTGGTGTTCGCCAAAAGGCATGTGGGAGACTCCCCAAACATATGGAAGAAGGTACTCTGGTCAGATGAGAATAGAATTTCACTTTTTGGCCATCAAGGAAAGCGCTATGTCTAGCGCAAACCCAACACCTCTCATAACCCAGAGAACACCATCCCCACAGTGAAGCATGGTGGTGGCAGCATCATGCTTTGGGAATGTTTTTGAAACTGGTCAAAATTGAAGGAATGATGGATGGCGCTAAATACAGGGAAATTCTTGAGGGAAACCTGTGTCAGACTTCCAGAGATTTGAGACTGGGACGGAGGTTCACCTTCCAGCAGGACAATGACCCTAAGCATACTGCTAAAGCAACACTTGAGTGGTTTAAGGGAAAACATTGAAATGTCTTGGAATGGCCTAGTCAAAGCCCAGACCTCAATCCAATTGAGAATCTGTGGTATGACTTAAAGATTGCGGAACCCATGCAACCTGAAGGAGCTGGAGCAGTTTTGCCTTGAAGAATGGGCAAAATCCCAGTGGCTAGATGTGCCAAGCTTATAGAGACATACCCCAAGAGACTTTCAGCTGTAATTGCTGCAAAAGGTGGCTCTACAAAGTATAGACTTTGGGGGGGTGAATAGTTATGCACGCTCAAGTTTCAGGTTTTTGTCTTATTTCTTGTTTGTTTCATAATAAAACATATTTTGTATCTTCAAAGTGGTAGGCATGTTGTGTAAATCAAATGATACAAATCCCCCCCAAAAAATCTATTTTAATTATAGGTTGTAAGGCAACAAAATAGGAAAAATGGCAAGGGGGGTGAATTATTTCGCAAGCCACTGTATGTGTCACAGTATTTACAATTCCCTTGGAGCCCCTCAATCTCTGTTTTCACATTATTCACAATCTCTCTATCAGTGTAATTACACAGAATTCCCAATCGTTCCTAATATTTCTCAAACATTCCGGTGTCATCTCTTTCTCTGTTATGGTAGTATTCCAATGCCCTTACTGACTCTCTCTCCATAAAGATATATGTGTAATGTTCTATTTCTACGTTCCCCGTGTCCCCCTGCCAGCCGGCCTAGACTACGTGGGCATCAGCCGTAACCTGGACTTTGCCCCCGGGGTGACCATGCAGACATTCAGAGTGACCATCCTGGATGACCTGGGTCAGCCGGAGCTGGAGGGGCCGGAAACCTTTGACCTGGTGCTGAGGATGCCCATGAACGCTGTGCTGGGAGAGCCCAGCAAGACCATCATCACTATTAATGATACTGTTACTGACCGTGAGTTATACACACTCTGTAACACATCCCCACACATGTAGATATATAGTCCCCAGCAAGACCACCATCACTATTAATGATACTGTTACTGACCGTGAGTTATACACACTCTGTAACACATCCCCACACATGTAGATATATAGTCCCCAGCAAGACCACCATCACTATTAATGATACTGTTACTGACCGTGAGTTATACACACTCTGTAACACATCCCCACACTTGTACATATATAGCCCCCAGCAAGACCACCATCATTGTTAATGATACTGTCACTGATCATGAATTATACAGACACACACACTTTTTCACACACTGTTTTAGTGTTAACCACTATTTTAGCGTTAACATAACCACTGTTTTAGCTCTAACATAACCACTGTTTTAGCTCTAACATAACCACTGTTTTAGCTCTGACATAACCACTGTTTTAGAGTTAACCACTGCTTTAGTGTTAACCACTATTTTAGCGTTAACATAACCACTGTTTTAGCTCTAACATAACCACTGTTTTAGCTCTAACATAACCACTGTTTTAGCTCTAACATAACCACTGTTTTAGTGTTAACATAACCACTGTTTTAGTGTTAACCACTGTTTTAGCTCTAACATAACCACTGTTTTAGCTCTAACATAACCACTGTTTTAGCATTAACATAACCACTGTTTTAGCGTTAACATAACCACTGTTTTAGCTCTAACATAACCACTGTATTAGTGTTAACCACTGTTCTAGCTCTAACATAACCACTGTTTTAGTGTTAACCACTGTTTTAGCTCTAACATAACCACTGTTTTAGTGTTAACCACTGTTTTAGCTCTAACATAACCACTGTTTTAGCGTTAACCACTGTTTTAGTGTTAACCACTGTTTTAGTGTTAACCACAGTTTTAGCTCTAACATAACCACTGTTTTAGCGTTAACATAACCACTGTTTTAGTGTTAGCATAACCACTGTTTTAGTGTTAGCATAACCACTGTTTTAGCATTAACATAACCACTGTTTTAGCATTAACATAACCATTGTTTTTTGGCATTAACATAACCACTGTTTTAGTGTTAGCATAACCAATGTTTTAGTGTTAGCATAACCAGTGTTTTAGCGTTAACCTCTGTTTTAGCTCCAACATAACCCCTGTTTTAGCGTTAACCACTGTTTTAGCTCTAACATAACCACTGTTTTAGCGTTAAACACTGTTTTAGAGTTAACATAACCAATGTTTTAGTGTTAACCACTGTTTTAGCTCTAACATAACCACTGTTTTAGCGCTAACATAACCACTGTTTTAGTGTTAACATAACCACTGTTTTAGTGTTAGCATAACCAATGTTTTAGCGCTAACATAACCACTGTGTTAGTGTTAACCACTATTTTAGTGTTAACCACTGTTTTAGTGTTAACATAACCACTGTTTTAGCGCTAACATAACCACTGTGTTAGTGTTAACATAACCACTGTTTTAGTTTTAACATAACCACTGTTTTAGTGTTAACATAACCACTGTTTTAGTGCTAACATAACCACTGTTTTAGCGTTAACATAACCACTGTTTTAGCGCTAACATAACCACTGTTTTAGTGTTAACATAACCACTGTTTTAGCGTTAACATAACCACTGTTTTAGTGTTAACCACTGTTTTAGTGCTAACATAACCACTGTTTTAGCGCTAACATAACCACTGTGTTAGTGTTAACATAACCACTGTTTTAGTTTTAACATAACCACTGTTTTAGTGTTAACATAACCACTGTTTTAGTGCTAACATAACCACTGTTTTAGCGTTAACATAACCACTGTTTTAGTGCTAACATAACCACTGTTTTAGCGCTAACATAACCACTGTTTTAGTGTTAACCACTGTTTTAGTGCTAACATAACCACTGTTTTAGTGCTAACATAACCACTGTTTTAGTGCTCACATAACCACTGTTTTAGTGTTAGCATAACCACTGTTTTAGCGTTAACCACTGTTTTAGTGTTAACATAACCACTGTGTTAGTGCTCACATAACCACTGTTTTAGTGTTAGCATAACCACTGTTTTAGCGTTAACCACTGTTTTAGTGTTAACATAACCACTGTTTTAGCGTTAACATAACCACTGTTTTAGTGTTAACCACTGTTTTAGTGTTAACATAACCACTGTTTTAGCGTTAACATAACCACTGTTTTAGAGTTAACATAACCACTGTGTTAGTGTTAACATAACCACAGTTTTAGAGTTAAAATAACCACTGTTTTAGTGTTAACCACTGTTTTAGTGTTAACATAACCACTGTTTTAGCGTTAACCACTGTTTTAGTGTTAACATAACCACTGTTTTAGCGTTAACATAACCACTGTTTTAGTGTTAACCACTGTTTTAGTGTTAACATAACCACTGTTTTAGCGTTAACATAACCACTGTTTTAGCGTTAACATAACCACTGTTTTAGAGTTAACATAACCACTGTTTTAGTGTTAACCACTGTTTTAGTGTTAACATAACCACTGTTTTAGCGTTAACCACTGTTTTAGTGTTAACATAACCACTGTTTTAGCGTTAACATAACCACTGTTTTAGTGTTAACCACTGTTTTAGTGTTAACATAACCACTGTTTTAGCATTAACATAACCACTGTTTTAGAGTTAACATAACCCCTGTGTTAGTGTTAACATAACCACTGTTTTAGAGTTAACATAACCACTGTGTTAGTGTTAACATAACCACTGTTTTAGAGTTAACATAACCACTGTTTTAGCGTTAACCACTGTTTTAGTGTTAACATAACCACTGTTTTAGCGTTAACATAACCACTGTTTTAGTGTTAACCACTGTTTTAGTGTTAACATAACCACTGTTTTAGCGTTAACATAACCACTGTTTTAGTGTTAACCACTGTTTTAGTGTTAACATAACCACTGTTTTAGCATTAACATAACCACTGTTTTAGAGTTAACATAACCACTGTTTTAGAGTTAACATAACCACTGTGTTAGTGTTAACATAACCACTGTTTTAGCATTAACATAACCACTGTTTTAGAGTTAACATAACCACTGTGTTAGTGTTAACATAGCCACTGTTTTAGAGTTAACATAACCACTGTGTTAGTGTTAACCACTGTTTTAGCATTAACATAACCACTGTTTTAGTGTTAACATAACCACTGTTTTAGTGTTAACATAACCACTGTTTTAGAGTTAACATAACCACTGTTTTAGTGTTAACATAACCACTGTTTTAGTGCTAACATAACCACTGTTTTGGTGCTCACATAACCACTGTTTTAGTGTTAGCATAACCACTGTTTTAGCGTTAACCACTGTTTTAGTGTTAACATAACCACTGTGTTAGTGCTCACATAACCACTGTTTTAGTGTTAGCATAACCACTGTTTTAGCGTTAACCACTGTTTTAGTGTTAACATAACCACTGTTTTAGCGTTAACATAACCACTGTTTTAGTGTTAACCACTGTTTTAGTGTTAACATAACCACTGTTTTAGCGTTAACATAACCACTGTTTTAGTGTTAACCACTGTTTTAGTGTTAACATAACCACTGTTTTAGCGTTAACATAACCACTGTTTTAGAGTTAACATAACCACTGTTTTAGTGTTAACCACTGTTTTAGTGTTAACATAACCACTGTTTTAGCGTTAACCACTGTTTTAGTGTTAACATAACCACTGTTTTAGCGTTAACATAACCACTGTTTTAGTGTTAACCACTGTTTTAGTGTTAACATAACCACTGTTTTAGCATTAACATAACCACTGTTTTAGAGTTAACATAACCCCTGTGTTAGTGTTAACATAACCACTGTTTTAGAGTTAACATAACCACTGTGTTAGTGTTAACATAACCACTGTTTAGAGTTAACATAACCACTGTTTTAGCGTTAACCACTGTTTTAGTGTTAACATAACCACTGTTTTAGCGTTAACATAACCACTGTTTTAGTGTTAACCACTGTTTTAGTGTTAACATAACCACTGTTTTAGCATTAACATAACCACTGTTTTAGTGTTAACCACTGTTTTAGTGTTAACATAACCACTGTTTTAGCATTAACATAACCACTGTTTTAGAGTTAACATAACCACTGTGTTAGTGTTAACATAACCACTGTGTTAGTGTTAACATAACCACTGTTTTAGAGTTAACATAACCACTGTGTTAGTGTTAACATAACCACTGTTTTAGAGTTAACATAACCACTGTGTTAGTGTTAACATAACCACTGTTTTAGAGTTAACATAACCACTGTGTTAGTGTTAACATAACCACTGTTTTAGAGTTAACATAACCACTGTGTTAGTGTTAACATAACCACTGTTTTAGCATTAACATAACCACTGTTTTAGAGTTAACATAACCACTGTGTTAGTGTTAACATAACCACTGTTTTAGAGTTAACATAACCACTGTGTTAGTGTTAACCACTGTTTTAGCATTAACATAACCACTGTTTTAGTGTTAACATAACCACTGTTTTAGCGTTAACATAACCACTGTTTTAGTGTTAACATAACCACTGTTTTAGAGTTAACATAACCACTGTTTTAGTGTTAACATAACCACTGTTTTAGCGTTAACATAACCACTGTTTTAGTGTTAACCACTGTTTTAGTGTTAACATAACCACTGTTTTAGCATTAACCACTGTTTTAGTGTTAACATAACCACTGTTTTAGCGTTAACATAACCACTGTTTTAGTGTTAACCACTGTTTTAGTGTTAACATAACCACTGTTTTAGCATTAACATAACCACTGTTTTAGAGTTAACATAACCCCTGTGTTAGTGTTAACATAACCACTGTTTTAGAGTTAACATAACCCCTGTGTTAGTGTTAACATAACCACTGTTTTAGAGTTAACATAACCACTGTGTTAGTGTTAACATAACCACTGTTTTAGAGTTAACATAACCACTGTTTTAGCGTTAACCACTGTTTTAGTGTTAACATAACCACTGTTTTAGCGTTAACATAACCACTGTTTTAGTGTTAACCACTGTTTTAGTGTTAACATAACCACTGTTTTAGCGTTAACATAACCACTGTTTTTGTGTTAACCACTGTTTTAGTGTTAACATAACCACTGTTTTAGTGTTAACATAACCACTGTTTTAGCATTAACATAACCACTGTTTTAGAGTTAACATAACCACTGTGTTAGTGTTAACATAACCACTGTGTTAGTGTTAACATAACCACTGTTTTAGAGTTAACATAACCACTGTGTTAGTGTTAACATAACCACTGTTTTAGAGTTAACATAACCACTGTGTTAGTGTTAACATAACCACTGTTTTAGCATTAACATAACCACTGTTTTAGAGTTAACATAACCACTGTGTTAGTGTTAACATAACCACTGTTTTAGAGTTAACATAACCACTGTGTTAGTGTTAACCACTGTTTTAGCATTAACATAACCACTGTTTTAGTGTTAACATAACCACTGTTTTAGCGTTAACATAACCACTGTTTTAGTGTTAACATAACCACTGTTTTAGAGTTAACATAACCACTGTTTTAGTGTTAACATAACCACTGTTTTAGCGTTAACATAACCACTGTTTTAGTGTTAACATAACCACTGTTTTAGTGTTAACATAACCACTGTTTTAGTGTTAACATAACCACTGTTTTAGCGTTAACATAACCACTGTTTTAGTGTTAACCACTGTTTTAGTGCTAACATAACCACTGTTTTAGCGCTAACATAACCACTGTTTTAGTGTTAACCACTGTTTTAGCGTTCGTTAACATAACCACTGTTTTAGTGCTAACATAACCACTGTTTTAGTGCTCACATAACCACTGTTTTAGTGTTAGCATAACCACTGTTTTAGCATTAACCACTGTTTTAGTGTTAACATAACCACTGTTTTAGCGTTAACATAACCACTGTTTTAGTGTTAACCACTGTTTTAGTGTTAACATAACCACTGTTTTAGCGTTAACATAACCACTGTTTTAGAGTTAACATAACCACTGTTTTAGCATTAACCACTGTTTTAGTGTTAACATAACCACTGTTTTAGCGTTAACATAACCACTGTTTTAGTGTTAACCACTGTTTTAGTGTTAACATAACCACTGTTTTAGCATTAACATAACCACTGTTTTAGAGTTAACATAACCACTGTGTTAGTGTTAACATAACCACTGTGTTAGTGTTAACATAACCACTGTTTTAGAGTTAACATAACCACTGTGTTAGTGTTAACATAACCACTGTTTTAGAGTTAACATAACCACTGTGTTAGTGTTAACATAACCACTGTTTTAGCATTAACATAACCACTGTTTTAGAGTTAACATAACCACTGTGTTAGTGTTAACATAACCACTGTTTTAGAGTTAACATAACCACTGTGTTAGTGTTAACATAATCACTGTTTTAGTGTTAACATAACCACTGTTTTAGTGTTAACCACTGTTTTAGCATTAACATAACCACTGTTTTAGTGTTAACATAACCACTGTTTTAGTGTTAACATAACCACTGTTTTAGCGTTAACATAACCACTGTTTTAGTGTTAACATAACCACTGTTTTAGAGTTAACATAACCACTGTTTTAGCTTTTCTCCTTGTATGAATTGTTTGTGTTTTGTTATCCACATAAAAGTAGCTTTGAGATGACTGTCTAAGGCACATTTAGTCAGTGAGCAATGAGAAAATTAAACTATGCTCCCTATGCAGAAGCCATGAAAATAATTTTGAGCTACTAGAAAACCACAGTATTGATAAGTAGTATTCTGTTCTCTTCAGAGCCTAATTCAAATCTACTTATCATTCCAGTGCCCAAGGTTCAGTTCAAGGATGCTGCCTATAAGGTGGATGAGGCAGACGGGGAGATGAAGGCCGTAGTGTATCGTAGTGGAGACATCAGTCACAGGTCTACGGTGCGCTGCTACACCCGCCAGGGCTCTGCCCAGGTCATGATGGATTATGATGAGAGGCCCAACACGGACGGGTCACTCATCACCTTCTTCCCAGGTAACCCCGGTCTCTCTCTCTTTCTGTTTCTCTCTCTCTCTCCCTTTCTCTCTCTCCTTCTCTCCCTCTTCACCCCTCTCTCTCTCTCCCTTCTCTTACTCTCTCTGTTTCTCTCTCTCTCTCCCTTTCTCTGTCTCTCTCTCCCTCTCCCTTCCTCCTATCTCCTTCTCTCCCTCTTCACCCTCTCTCTCTCTCTCCCTCCTTCCCTAGCTCTACCCCTTCTCTCTCTCAATGTCTTTTTATATGCCAACCCCCCATATTTCTATGTGTTAACTCTGTGTCCGTCTGTCCCACAGGGGAGAGTGAGAAGGAGTGTGTGGTGAACCTGGTGGATGATAACCTATACGAGGAGGACGAGGAGTTCCGTCTGGTCCTGGGAACGCCCAAGAGCAAGTCACCCTTCGGAGCCTCCACAGGGGAACAGAGCGAGGCGGTGGTCACCATTACTGACGAGAAAGACAGTAAGCTTTACCCAAGGAACACGGAGAGATATCTACCACACCGAACATCGGGCTACATTGTATTGATCTATCTAACAAAGTATTACAAATTAAATGCCAAAACACTCTGTTTAATTAATTATTTGATTCAGTCTCTAGAGAGTTAGAGTCAGTAGTTTGTTCTGTTTTGTATCGGGAGTAACCGTATTCTCTCTCCTCAGAGCCCATCATCCGTTTCAGTGAGATAAAGTACAGTGTACGGGAGCCCCAGATCCAGGGGGAGACAGCCGTGGTGAAGATCCCTATCCTGAGGCTAGGAGACACCTCCAAGGTCTCCCTGGTCAGGGTCCACACCAAGGACGGGTCAGCCACCTCCGGAGAGGACTACAACCCGCTGTCGGAGGGTGAGTCCTACCATTAAGTTATTGTATAGTTTAATAATGTAACACAGATATAACTAACCCTAACGTCCAGAGAGGACTACAACCTGCTGTCGGAGGGTGAGTCCTACCATTAAGTTATTATATAGTTTAATCATGTAACACAGACATAACTAACCCTAACGTCCAGAGAGGACTACAACCTGCTGTCGGAGGGTGAGTACACATACAGGAACTGTAGTCTACGTTCCAATATCCACTCTAACATCCCTCTTAGATTGTCCAAAACATTGCTTCATTCTAAGTGGGATGCTAGTATGGGCGTTAGAACAGAACCATATGAGAGAATGGGCCTTACCACAGTAACAGAATGATGCTAAGATTTAGATTTGACGCTTTAAAATGGATGTCAAAAAAAAAAACTATGATTGCAAAGTAAAATAAACCATATGACTCTATGCACAAGGATGACATTTAATAATGTCCACTGAACATAATGTCCACTGTAAATTTGTTTTTTGTAAAATTTTCTGTGTAAATTGGTAAAAGTAGTCATTGTCGGAGAGTTGTATGGTTTGTTTAACTTTGCAATGATATGTTTCTTGTTTGACAGACATTTTAAATTCTCAGCATTAATCTGTTTTCTGATTACTGACTCTGCCCCTATACAGCCATTGTTGTCATACTGTGATGGGCATCGTCGTGTATAACCCATTCACACCAAAAACGACCTGATACATTTTTAATAGAGATCCTTATTAAGCTCTTGTTTAACCTTGTGTGTGTCTCTCAAGATGTGGAGTTCAAGGAGGGCGAGACAGAACACTTTGTGGAGGTGCAGATCCTGTATGACGGCCAGAGAGAGATGAGAGAAGCCTTCGTTGTCCACATGAAACCTGATGAGTACATGGTCGCAGAGATGCAGGTAAGACTGAGGGCATGGGATCACACGCACACACACACACACACACACACACACACACACACACACACACACACACACACACACACACACACACACACACACACTTTATGCATTTATTTAACCCTTATTTTACCAGGTCAGTTGACTGAGAACACATTCTCATTTACAGCAACAACCTGGGGAATAGTTACAGGTGAGATGAATGTGCCAATTGGAAGCTGGGGATGATTAGGTGACCATGATGGTATGAGGGCCAGATTGGGAATTTAGCCAGGACACCAGGGTTAACACCCCTACTCTTACAATAATTGCCATGGGATCTTTAGTGACCACAGAGAGTCAGGACACTGTTTAACGTCCCATCCGAAAGATGGCACCCTACACAGGGCAATGTCCCCAATCACTGCCCTGGGGCATTGGGATCTTCTTTATTTTAGACCAGAGGAAAAACTGCCTCCTACTGGCCCTCCAACACCACTTCCAGCAGAATCTGGTCTCCCATCCAGGACCAACCCTGCTTAACTGCTTAGCTTCAGAGGCAAGCCAGCAATGAGATGCAGGGTGGTATGCTGCTGACACCCACCTAGATCACCCACCGAGACACACACACACACACACCATATAAATACCCTCAGCGGGTCTCAAGGCATGCACACACACACATGAACACACAAATAGCCAGGCAGCAGCTGCCACTGTCAGCGGCCCCAGCACCCAAATCACCAGCTATTATAAAAGACTTCCTGGTTGAGTCCATGCTATGAGAATGTCCCTCAAGTCAACCCACAGAGCAGTGTGACCTATAAACACAGCTATGTGGCATCCCAGGCATGTACTGTACCATACCACTAACCTGACACAAATAATGCTAGAGGTGTACGCTCACTTTAACTCACTTTTCTCCTTTGGTATTACAAATATGCTGTTCTAAGGAGGACTCCACCTTCTCAAACGTCCAAGTTTACAATGTAGAACACCATAAAGTGTACTATACCCATGGAATGGTGTTTTGAATCTCTCTCTCCCGTTCATCAGATGAGTAAGGCAATTGTGTACATCGAGGAGATGGACAGCGTGGCAGATGTCACCTTCCCGGCTGTGCCTACTGTGGTGTCCCTGCTAATGTACGATGACACGGCCCGCGCCAGGGACAACCCTCACCCCTCTACTGGCTACCCCATCGTCTGTGTGACGGTGAGTGGTGGCCACAGGGCCCAGACACACACACGCAGAATGCAACCCCCTAGACACACAGACACACACACCTTATATCCAGGTGTTTAAACATGTAAAGCTAGCGACAAGGTCGGAATACTTTCATCCAGTCCAGAAAGCCGAGGCTTCAAACTGAAGGTCTTTGTGTTTCATAGTTTCAAAACCTGTTGTTTAAGTGGAAAATCAATCCGTTTCCCATTGAAATGCTTTCTCCAGTTCTGACTGAATCCTAAACATGAGACCCGTTCACCGGCGTAAACAAATGTACACGTGTATTCTCAAATACATATTACCGATATAGCATTGCATATAGCCTCGTAAAGCGCGGTTTACAAGATGACTGTGTATCGTCCTATTACATATGCCATAATCTCACGTATCTGTGGCCCCTCCCTCACCTGCAGGCCTGCAACCCCAAATACCACGACTTTGACAAGACGGGCTCCATCTGCACGGCGGAGAGCATCAACGACACCCTGACCCAGTACCGCTGGCTGGTCAGCGCCCCCAGCGGGTCGGACGGGGTCACCTCGCCCCTGAGAGAGGTGGACACCAACACCTTCTTCACCAACACTAAGTCCATCACCCTGGACTCCATCTACTTCCAGGCTGGGTCGAGAGTCCAGTGTGCTGCCCGGGCGTTCAATACGAACGGGGATGCTGGTCTGGAGCTGTCCAGTCCCATCCTGGTGGTCAGCAAGGAGGAGGGTGAGTGGAAACTGGGAGGGGGGGGAGACTTCAGAGTTCAGTGACATCAACCTTCATGACTGTTGATGACATCTGTTATATGTCCTTATTAGGACAGAGTTACGTAGGCCTTGTGATGGAGAGTTCAAGGACGATTGTCTATCCGACAATAATATGTCTCGTGTGTCTGTGTAGGTCTGTGTCAACCACGTATCTCTGGCACGGTGGGAGCTGAGCCCTTCTCTGCTAAGATCCGCTACACCGGCCCTGACGACCCTGACTTCCCCAACCTCATCAAACTCACTGTCAACATGCCGCACATGGACGGTGAGTAACAGGCTCTGTCATGTCCTTACTTACTGGTCTAAAGTCAGTTTGATTGTTTAGCTAACGATCGATGACAATTGGACTGAGTTAGAAATAACTGATTCAAGATCAGTTGTCAAGGGTAAAAAGTTACCAGGTCATTAAAGGATTTATAAATGTTGCAATTGATTGATGATGTATTGAAACCGTCTCTCTCTCACCCCTATTCTCCTCAGGCATGTTACCGGTCATCTCTACGCGGCCCCTGTCCAACTTCGAGCTGACCCTGTCTCCGGACGGCACGCGCGTGGGCAACCACCGCTGCTCCAACCTACTGGACTTCAACGAGATCCAGACGGGCCACGGCTTCATCACCGACGCCACCAAGAACCCTGAGATCATCGGCGAGACATCGCCCTACCAGTACAGCGCCGACATGCGCTCCACCAACAGCCTGAGATTCTACAGGAACCTGAATCTGGAGGCTTGTCTGTGGGAGTTTAATAGTTACTACGACATGTCCGAGCTGCTCACCACCTGTGGAGGTTCTATCGGGACGGATGGACAGGTACTGGAGAGAGAGAGAGACATACACACATATGCACTGATGCAAACACACACACACACAGACACGCTGGCTGTTCTCTGTGTGCAACTCTCGATTACTCAGTCTGCTGCCGTTGTTTTTTCACTAATCTGTCAAGTTGAAAGTAGACATTTTGAAATTCCCTCTGTGTTAAATTCCCTCTATGTGACCTTTCATGCTTGAATGCTCTGAAGTGTTCCTATCCTTCTGTTTTGTACTGTGGTATATGCTGATCCAGGTACAGTTGAAGGTGACCCTGACTATGTATCTCTGTGTTGCTCTTCCTCTAGGTGCTGAACCTGGTCCAGTCCTATGTGACTCTGCGCGTGCCTCTCTATGTGTCCTACGTCTTCCATTCCCCCGTCGCCGTGGGAGGATGGCAGCACTTTGACCTGCAGTCAGAGCTCAAGCTCACCTTTGTGTACGACACCGCTATCTTGTGGCAGGATGGAATCGGCAGCCCGCCGGAGGCTGAACTACAAGGTACAGCCAATTCGGCCCACTGTTGGCTATTTTAAGTACTAAAGTGAGGTGGATGACTTGCAGTATTACTCTGTTAATACCTGTATAATTAATAGTCTGCAGGCACATTTGATTAGAATCTCCGAGGTGACGAGGTGAAAATCTGTCGATGTGCCCTTAAGCAAGGCACTTACCCCTAATTGCTCCTGTAAGTCACTCTGGATAAGAGTGTCTGCTAAATGACTAAAATGTAAATAATGTCTTATGCATTATTTCACCAGTGAATGATAGAGGTGGACAATAACCCTGTTATGATGTAACTGTGTCCCTATAGGATCCATGTACCCCACCAGCATGAGGATCAACGAGGAGGGACGTCTGGTGGTCAACTTCAAGACTGAGGCCCGCTTCAGGGGACAGTTTGTCATGTCCCACCCAGGTATTACGCACCCCCCCCCCCCCCGATAGGGTGATTGTATAGCTTTCTCTCCTATTGGGTTGCACTGTGACCCAGATCCTGTACCGCTATTAGAATGGAACTGTCTTAAGGGTTGTTCTGCCAAATGTCAACATGACATTACCCTTTTCAGTAAGAATAAAACTACCGTCAACAATGTAAAATGTGTATACCTTACAACGAGGTGCGTTCATTTTGAACTTCGACATACAGTACAACGCCGGTCTTAAGATGTATGTGTGAGATTAAAGAGAGGTTTGACTGTGTGTTTCCAGGAACCACTCTGTCGTCCATGGTGATGTGTGCTGACCTCTCTGGCCTGACCTTCACCCTGGCCCTGATCAGAACTGAGCCCACCTACAACCAGCCCATGCAGCAGTGGAGCTTCATCTCTGACTTCGCTGTGAGCTGCCATCTTGATCATTGTCTGTCTTAAAAGTAGACTCAGCGATATGACGTGGCCACGAGCTGCACGGTAGATATTGCGATGAGCGAGAGACAAGACTTCACTGTCACACACAGTATCTGCGTATGTGCACGGGTTCACTTCACGCTGTTCGAGCGTGGTAGGTGCAGGACCAAAACAGCCGAGCGCTCTTAGTTGTTGAGGAAATGGACCCACTATGCTGTTTACTTTGTGTACCTACGTCATATCGCTGAGTCTACCTTTAACTTTGTATTCTTAGTGTTTGTGCTGAAGCCAACTGGTAGACAGTAATGACAGAAGACTAGGGTTTAGCAGCACGTACAGTATGGATACCAGACCAGCAGTAAACTACCTTAAATGGTTGGTGTGTTTTAAAGTTGTTTTAATGATGTTGTAATGTTGTTGTCTGTAGGTGCGGGACTACTCTGGCACGTACACAGTGAAGATGATCCCCTGCAGTGCCTCTCCCAATGGGGAGTTCAGCATTCCCCCTGTGTGTCACCCACGAGAACCCCTCACCTTCCACATGGACATCCGCTTCCAGCAGGTCACCACCACCACCACTGCATACCCACAGTCTCTGGCAGACTAGCATACCCAAGACGCTAGAATCAAGAGGAAACTTTGTCATTCACCAATGCTGATTTGTCTTGGTGTTGTATGAGGCTAAAAAACAATAGTAGCAGATACTTGTTGATTAAATGCATTGAACCAAACGTTTACATCTTATCAACTCTCTTGGTGCTTGTGTATGACCTTTGCCCTCTGACCACCCCAGGTGAGTGACCCGGTGGCAGCTGAGTTCAGTCTGAACACCCAGATGTTCCTGCTGTCCAAGAGGGAGCTGTGGCTGTCGGACGGATCCATGGGCTTCGGAGAGAGCACCGACACAGCCTTCTCAGAGGGTACTGTACTACTACTGACCCCTAGTGGACACTCTAGGAACCATTAGTCCATATATAGATAGATTCACCACTAGTCAACATATAGCTAGATACACCACTAGTCAACATATAGATAGATACACCACTAGTCAACATATAGATATATACACCACTAGTCAACATATAGATATTTACACCACTAGTCAACATATAGATATATACACCGCTAGTCAACATATAGATATATACACCACTAGTCAACATATAGATAGATACACCACTAGTCAACATATAGATAGATACACCACTAGTCAACATATAGATAGATACACCACTAGTCAACATATAGATATTTACACCACTAGTCAACATATAGATATATACACCGCTAGTCAACATATAGATATATACACCACTAGTCAACATATAGATATATACACCACTAGTCAACATATAGATAGATACACCACTAGTCAACATATAGATAGATACACCACTAGTCAACATATAGATAGATACACCACTAGTCATCATATAGATAGATACACCACTAGTCAACATATAGATATATACACCACTAGTCATCATATAGATAGATACACCACTAGTCAACATATAGATAGATACACCACTAGTCAACATATAGATAGACACACCACTAGTCAACATATAGATAGATACACCACTAGTCATCATATAGATAGATACACCACTAGTCAACATATAGATAGATACACCACTAGTCAACATATAGATAGACACACCACTAGTCAACATATAGATATTTACACCACTAGTCAACATATAGATAGATACACCACTAGTCAACATATAGATAGACACACCACTAGTCAACATATAGATATATACACCACTAGTCAACATATAGATATATACACCACTAGTCAACATATAGATAGACACACCACTAGTCAACATATAGATATTTACACCACTAGTCAACATATAGATAGATACACCACTAGTCAACATATAGATAGACACACCACTAGTCAACATATAGATATATACACCACTAGTCAACATATAGATAGATACACCACTAGTCAACATATAGATAGACACACCACTAGTCAACATATAGATATATACACCACTAGTCAACATATAGATATATACACCACTAGTCAACATATAGATATATACACCACTAGTCAACATATAGATATATACACCACTAGTCAACATATAGATATATACACCACTAGTCAACATATAGATATATACACCACTAGTCAACATATAGATATATACACCACTAGTCAACATATAGATAGATACACCACTAGTCAACATATAGATATATACATCACTAGTCAACATATAGATATATACACCACTAGTCAACATATAGATATATACACCACTAGTCAACATATAGATATATACACCACTAGTCAACATATAGATATATACACCACTAGTCAACATATAGATATATACACCACTAGTCAACATATAGATAGATACACCACTAGTCAACATATAGATAGACACACCACTAGTCAACATATAGATATTTACACCACTAGTCAACATATAGATAGATACACCACTAGTCAACATATAGATAGACACACCACTAGTCAACATATAGATAGATACACCACTAATCAACATATAGATATATACACCACTAGTCAACATATAGATATATACACCACTAGTCAACATATAGATAGATACACCACTAGTCAACATATAGATAGATACACCACTAGTCAACATATAGATAGATACACCACTAGTCAACATATAGATATATACACCACTAGTCAACATATAGATATATACACCACTAGTCAACATATAGATAGACACACCACTAGTCAACATATAGATATTTACACCACTAGTCAACATATAGATAGATACACCACTAGTCAACATATAGATAGACACACCACTAGTCAACATATAGATATATACACCACTAGTCAACATATAGATAGATACACCACTAGTCAACATATAGATAGACACACCACTAGTCAACATATAGATATATACACCACTAGTCAACATATAGATATATACACCACTAGTCAACATATAGATATATACACCACTAGTCAACATATAGATATATACACCACTAGTCAACATATAGATATATACACCACTAGTCAACATATAGATATATACACCACTAGTCAACATATAGATATATACACCACTAGTCAACATATAGATAGATACACCACTAGTCAACATATAGATAGACACACCACTAGTCAACATATAGATATTTACACCACTAGTCAACATATAGATAGATACACCACTAGTCAACATATAGATAGACACACCACTAGTCAACATATAGATAGATACACCACTAATCAACATATAGATATATACACCACTAGTCAACATATAGATATATACACCACTAGTCAACATATAGATAGATACACCACTAGTCAACATATAGATAGATACACCACTAGTCAACATATAGATAGATACACCACTAGTCAACATATAGATATATACACCACTAGTCAACATATAGCTAGATACACCACTAGTCAACATATAGAGAGATACACCACTAGTCAACATATAGATATATACACCACTAGTCAACATATAGATAGATACACCACTAGTCAACATATAGATAGATACACCACTAGTCAACATATAGATATATACACCACTAGTCAACATATAGATATATACACCACTAGTCAACATATAGCTAGATACACCACTAGTCAACATATAGAGAGATACACCACTAGTCAACATATAGATATATACACCACTAGTCAACATATAGATAGATACACCACTAGTCAACATATAGATAGATACACCACTAGTCAACATATAGATAGATACACCACTAGTCAACATATAGATAGATACACCACTAGTCAACATATAGATAGATACACCACTAGTCAACATATAGATATATACACCACTAGTCAACATATAGATAGATACACCACTAGTCAACATATAGAGAGATACACCACTAGTCAACATATAGATATTTACACCACTAGTCAACATATAGATAGATACACCACTAGTCAACATATAGATATATACACCACTAGTCAACATATAGATAGATACACCACTAGTCAACATATAGATATATACACCACTAGTCAACATATAGATATATACACCACTAGTCAACATATAGATAGATACACCACTAGTCAACATATAGATAGACACACCACTAGTCAACATATAGATAGACACACCACTAGTCAACATATAGATAGACACACCACTAGTCAACATATAGATAGATACACCACTAGTCAACATATAGATAGACACACCACTAGTCAACATATAGATATATACACCACTAGTCAACATATAGATAGATACACCACTAGTCAACATATAGATATATACACCACTAGTCAACATATAGATATATACACCACTAGTCAACATATAGATAGATACACCACTAGTCAACATATAGATATATACACCACTAGTCAACATATAGATATATACACCACTAGTCAACATATAGATATATACACCACTAGTCAACATATAGATATATACACCACTAGTCAACATATAGATAGATACACCACTAGTCAACATATAGATAGATACACCACTAGTCAACATATAGATATATACACCACTAGTCAACATATAGATAGATACACCACTAGTCAACATATAGATAGATACACCACTAGTCAACATATAGATAGATACACCACTAGTCAACATATAGATAGATACACCACTAGTCAACATATAGATAGATACACCACTAGTCAACATATAGATATATACACCACTAGTCAACATATAGATAGATACACCACTAGTCAACATATAGAGAGATACACCACTAGTCAACATATAGATATTTACACCACTAGTCAACATATAGATAGATACACCACTAGTCAACATATAGATATATACACCACTAGTCAACATATAGATAGATACACCACTAGTCAACATATAGATATATACACCACTAGTCAACATATAGATATATACACCACTAGTCAACATATAGATAGATACACCACTAGTCAACATATAGATAGACACACCACTAGTCAACATATAGATAGACACACCACTAGTCAACATATAGATAGACACACCACTAGTCAACATATAGATAGATACACCACTAGTCAACATATAGATAGATACACCACTACAACATATAGATAGATACACCACTAGTCAACATATAGATATATACACCACTAGTCAACATATAGATAGATACACCACTAGTCAACATATAGATAGATACACCACTAGTCAACATATAGATATATACACCACTAGTCAACATATAGATATATACACCACTAGTCAACATATAGATAGATACACCACTAGTCAACATATAGATATATACACCACTAGTCAACATATAGATATATACACCACTAGTCAACATATAGATAGATACACCACTAGTCAACATATAGATATATACACCACTAGTCAACATATAGATATATACACCACTAGTCAACATATAGATATATACACCACTAGTCAACATATAGATATATACACCACTAGTCAACATATAGATATATACACCACTAGTCAACATATAGATATATACACCACTAGTCAACATATAGATAGATACACCACTAGTCAACATATAGATATATACACCACTAGTCAACATATAGATAGATACACCACTAGTCAACATATAGATAGATACACCACTAGTCAACATATAGATATATACACCACTAGTCAACATATAGATAGATACACCACTAGTCAACATATAGATAGACACACCACTAGTCAACATATAGATATTTACACCACTAGTCAACATATAGAGAGATACACCACTAGTCAACATATAGATATATACACCACTAGTCAACATATAGATAGATACACCACTAGTCAACATACATGCTCTTTCCATGACATAGACTGCACAGGTGAACCCAGGTGAAAGCTACGATCCCTTATAGATGTCACTTGTTAAATGCATTCCAATCAGTGTAGATGAAGGAGAGGAGACATGTTAAAGGATTTTTAAGCATTGAGATAATTGAGACATGGATTGTGTTTGTGTGCCATTCAGAGGGTGAATGGGCAAGACAAAAGATTGAAGTGCCTTTGAACGGGGTGGTATGGTAGTAGGTGCCAGGCGCACCGGTTTGAGTGTCAACAACTGCAACACTGCTGGGATTTTTCACGCTCAATAGTTTGTGCATCAAGAATGGTCCATCACCAAAAGGACCTCCAGCCAACTTGACACAGCTGTGGGAAGCCAACATGGGTCAGCATCCCTGTGGAACACTTTGGACACCTTGTAGAGACCATGCCCCTGACAAATTGAGGCTGTTCTGAGGGCAAAAGTGGGTGCAACTCAATATTAGAAAGGTGTTCCTAATGTTTTGTCCACTCAGTGTACATTATTAGCTGTTTTATCCTATAGAACTCACACAGCTTTCTGTCTAACTGCTTTCTGAGTTTGAATGTAAAGATAATATTTAACAGTCTAATAACCATTTAATGAAGCTTTCAGTGCTTGTTGAAGTGTCACAGAGCAATGGGACACCACCCTCCTCTAATCTCTCCCACCATCCCCCTCTCCAGGCTCCTCTATCTACGGCCGTGTGATGGTGGACCCAGTCCAGAACCTGGGTGACTCCTTCTCCTGCAGTATAGAGAAGGTGTTCCTGTGTACAGGAGCTGACGGTTACGTCCCCAAGTACAACCCCACCAACAAGGAGTATGGCTGCCTGGCGGACGCACCTTCACTGCTCTACAGATTCAAGATCCTGGTGCGTATGGCAATCACTTAACACATGATGCCTCCACTCAGGGGGATATTCCTCTGGAGTTTTGTTATGGTCACTTTGAATGCAGTTTGCTCAGTTTTGCTATATTTATTCATGAATTAATTCACAAATAATTTCTTGCTTCAACCATCTAGAACCATTTGTATTCTTGACATCCCAGTACATGTGAGCCATGCTGCTGTTAGGCTGTTAAAATACATTTTACGTTTCAGTCATTTAGCCGAAGATCTTATCCAGAGCGACATAGAGGAGCTATTATGGTTAAGTGCCTTGCCTAAGGGCACCTAGTCAGCCACGGTATTCGAACCAGTTACCTTTTGATTACTGGCCCAAATGCTCTTAACCGCTAAGCTACCTACCTCTAATCCATTGACATCCTATACAATATTTGTAAGTTAGGTTCCTACTGTAATGATTTCAGTGGTCTAACCGGTGTATGTTTTCCTCCTCAGGACAAGGCTCAGCCAGAGACACAGGCCACAGCCTTTGGAGATGTGTTGTTTGGTGCCACTCTGGCCCTGGACACTCCTGGAGGCCTGCCTCTGGTCAGACAGCCTGGTTCAGACGGATTCGCCCTGTCCTCCTCGCCTCTCTTCCAGGTCAGCTGACACACACGCGCACACACCCCCAACACAAGTATCTTTTGGTTATCACCACGGCAACAGCTTCCAGGAAAAACACATTATTTACATCTGGTCTGTAAAATGGGTAGCAATGGGTAAATAGTCTCTGTATGGTTTCTGAAATCTGAGTTTGATTACTTGCACAAAAAGAAATCACACTGAAAGGTATAGGCCAAAGTCTTTATCACTAACCTCAAGCTCCACTGTGTCTGGATGTTCCAGGTGGCTGCAGGTCGGGAGTGGTTCATCCACACCATCTACACCGTCCGCTCTCGAGAAAACGCCAACCGTGGCATCGGCAAGCGCAGCCTGGAGTACCACCACAGCCTGTCCTCCGTGGCCGACCCTCAGCCCGACCTCCACACCTCCTCCAGGGGTCGCTACCGTCGTGCCGCCCCCACTCCGGACCTGGCCCAGGATATCGGCACTGACAACAATCGGGGAACTAACATCCAGCACATCGCTCTGGACCGCACGGACCGCCTGGTGGTGAGCCAGCGCCAGCCATGGGGTGGACGTGACCGGGCTGGGTCGGACCGCGACACACCCTTCCTGGAGCGCCCCCTCCTGGAGAGCTCCGGCAGGGAGCCTGTGGACACCTCCACCCTGCCCATGCTGGTAGGCCTAGCCGGGTTGATCCTTCTCACCTGCCTGGTGGCCATGGTGGTTATTCTGCTGGTGCGGCGCAAGAGGAAGAACCAGAAGAAGAGCCAGTTCCCTCCCTACTCCACCTCGTCGTGCTCGGCCTACAGTGGAGGGAGTGGCAACAGCAGAGAGGGCATGATGGGTACTGGGAGCAGCAGCTTGGACAGCTCTGAGGTCTAGGCTCATGACTAGAGACAGCCCTCCTACCAACACCATCCCAATCCCGTGGCCTTCTGATAAGACATTGACAGTTGTCAACAGTTCCACCCTCTACCACTGTGGTGCCGTCTAATGGCTCTATCCAATCCTTACCGCTGAAGCGTTATAGATTGCGTGATAAAAATGCAAAGGTCATTTCCGATTGAGCCGACATATGCGGCGTTTACTGTGAATACAGTCTCCGCTAACTCGGGAACACTGGCTTTAAATTGAATTTGCGCTGTAAACACTTGAACTTCAGCAATACGGATTGAATAGAGCCCTAAAACAGGGCTAACCCTGCCTTCTGCTAGCACTGAAGACAGCACAGCCAGTTCGTGGGACAGTTGACGTCAGTTGATGTGTGTTGTGGGCCTATAACCAGAGTATGAATGCATGCATGGCTGGCCAAGCCTGGAGAGAAAGTCATGTGAGGATCCATGAACCCTCAATGAAGTGTTTTCACCCCTTTTCCTGTGGTACAACATGGGTTTTAGTCCCCCTCAACAACCCAATTGTCAGAACTCCATTCAAGTGTGCTTTAGTTCATGTGTCAAATATTAGGAATCCCCAAGGGCTGATGTTGTGGAGAATACCCCTTCCAACTATGCTAACTGCCATAGCTGAACATCCCAATTCAATCCTAAAACAGTAATGGCATCTCCAGAAGTTAAAAACAACTAAAGGTCCCCCTTGATAGTGCAGAGCAGCTTTGAGACTATTCTGTCCTGTTTTTAAGAGAACTAGCATTTCATGGTATTTTTGTTGTCGGTTGTTCAATCCGTGTCAACTAATATTTGTTTTTTTGAGTGCGAGTTAGAGAGCCAAGTGGATCGAATGTTGGGTTGTGTCGGTCCGGTCGAGGCTGGCTGTATCAAACGTGGTAAATGTGTGTATTTTCTAATATTGATTGATGCACTGCTATGCTTTACAAAGCCCTCGGTAGTCAGCAGGTGTGCCCACTGCAGCAGAGCACAGACATGGTGCTATTCAATGGGATTGTGACGTTGTCCATTTTAGTCATTCAAGTGCTTAAACTATTCATTCAGAATGTTTTTACACATTTTTGTTTCAGGTGAGGTTTAAAAAAATCACATGTGCATATTATTAACTCTTATAAGTCTGTGTACATACCTGCATGTATAGGATGGTCAAAGTCAACACAGGACAATGCAAACAAGAAAGGTATCAATTATCATACCCTGGTGCAACTTGAAGAATATGTTAACCCCACATTTGATGCTGTTTCTCAACGGAAGAATGTGACTATCTTGATATTATGCAAGTGACAGTATAAGTTAATAGGTGCCAACTAGTTAAGGTATAGAAATGTGTCTCCGACCAATTTAGATCAAATTGGTGACTTATCAATTTTGTGATAATTTCAATCAATTGTTTGATGTCCTCCAACTTTAACTGCCAAATACAAATGTACTTTTCTGAATGATTTTGGTCCTAGTCTTCACTCAAGACTGTGAACATCCACTGCTCTTTGTGTGAAAAGCTTTGCACAAATATTCAACAGAAGTATATATATTTTTTGCATAAGAATAGACTTATTTAAAAAAGGGGAAATTTATTAGTGACACGTTCCAAAAATACATTTTCCACAATGTAGGTCGGTAACATAACAGAGTGGGAGGGGGGGATACATACAGGTATCGGTACAATCAATGGAATGTGATAACATAACCAACAGGCATAAATACATTTCTCGTCACCTCAAGTACTAGTAAAAAAGGGTAGAAAACTAAAACAAGAAAAATTATATTCTACTAAATCAGCGCAGCTGCAGTATGTCAGTTAGTCCCTACTAGCAGGCCTGTGAATAGAAGGAATACAACAGGGAGAGGGGGATACCTAGTCAGTTGTATAACTGAAATGTGTCTTCCGCATTTAACCCAACCCCTCTGAATCAGAGAGGTGCGGGGGGCTGCCTTAAATCGACACTAAGAACATAGGTTCCCTCCTGGAATCTTCTAGATAGAACGACACGCTATAGTGAAGAAAAGTTCAGTCCTCTTGGGTTTTATACAGTAAATCATCATCATCATGTATCACCACGGTAACCCGTACAAAACAAACAGACGCTACGACTACTATATTGCTGTCCGCCGCTGACCTCATTCTGACCACCACCGCCTCACAGCTTTAGCTTTTTCCTGCGGCCTCCTCGCGGGTCTGGGGTCCCTTCTCCCTTACGCTTCTGAGCCTGAGGAAGTGTGGGGTGAAGAGGAAGACAGAAACGGAGCTCAAATTATCATAAAAATCGTCACTTCATACAATAACGTCTGCTTACAACGGAATATTGGTTTAGACAAGACTATTTAGTGGAAAAGAACATTGTGTGATATTGTTAGTGCCGTGTGTGTCTTCCTGCACAGTGATAGAGGACTGCATGACCAGAGAATTCAGTGATGGGCAGGAAGTGGAGCGTTGTGATCTTACAGAAGACTGACTCCGTGGTCCTTTCTTCTTCTTCTCTGCCTTCTCTCTCTCCTCCAGCTCCATGTTCTCTCGTTCAATCAGGGTGATCAGGGTGTTGCATCGCCTCTGGAGCTCCTACACACACAAGTATACAACCACAACATGTGTAATGTTTTGAATGAATGGGTATGTTACTGAAGAAGTAAAGACACATTTCCATCTACAGGTTGTACTCTATTGATTCTACAACAAAGTTGTACTTAATTCCACTGTCGGCCCGGGGCCACTCCGCTCACCATGGCGGTCCTGGACTTGAGGAACCAGTCGAAGCGAAACTGGGGCGAGTTGCGGATGCACTGGCGCAGCTCGTCGTAGACCGACTCCTTTTCAAAGCCCAACTTGTGTAGCATGCAAATGAGGAAGCGGTCCTCCTCCTCCGTGTAGTTCTTCCCCTTGTTGGTGCCGTACGAGATCCTCAACTGGTGGAACGGTGCCTTGTAGCGACCAATCTACATGAGGGAGAGAAAAGATGTCCTTCAGGGTGTATGGTAAGCCTCTGGTAGACATGATCAGACACCAGCTCCAGACACATACCTTCATAAGGGTTGGGAGGGCCCAGACACATTCCTTCATAAGGGTTGGGAGGGCCCAGACACATTCCTACAGAAGGGTTGGGAGGGCCCAGACACATTCCTTCAGAAGGGTTGGGAGGGCCCAGACACATACCTTCATAAGGGTTGAGGGGGCCCAGACACATTCCTTCATAAGGGTTGGGAGGGCCCAGACACATTCCTTCATAAGGGTTGGGAGGGCCCCAGACACATTCCTTCATAAGGGTTGGGAGGGCCCAGACACATACCTTCATAAGGGTTGGGAGGGCCCAGACACATACCTTCATAAGGGTTGGGAGGGCCCCAGACACATTCCTTCATAAGGGTTGGGAGGGCCCAGACACATACCTTCATAAGGGTTGGGAGGGCCCAGACACATTCCTTCATAAGGGTTGGGAGGGCCCCAGACACATTCCTTCATAAGGGTTGGGAGGGCCCAGACACATTCCTTCATAAGGGTTGGGAGGGCCCAGACACATACCTTCATAAGGGTTGGGAGGGCCCAGACACATTCCTTCATAAGGGTTGGGAGGGCCCCAGACACATTCCTTCATAAGAGTTGGGAGGGCACAGACACATTCCTTCATAAGGGTTGAGGGGGCCCAGACACATTCCTTCATAAGGGTTGTCAGGGCCCAGACACATTCCTTCATAAGGGTTGGGAGGGCCCAGACACATTCCTTCAGAAGGGTTGGGAGGGCCCAGACACATACCTTCATAAGGGTTGGGAGGGCCCAGACACATACCTTCATAAGGGTTGGGAGGGCCCAGACACATTCCTTCATAAGGGTTGGGAGGGCCCCAGACACATTCCTTCATAAGAGTTGGGAGGGCCCAGACACATTCCTTCATAAGGGTTGTCGGGGCCCAGACACATACCTTCATAAGGGTTGGGAGGGCCCAGACACATACCTTCATAAGGGTTGGGAGGGCCCAGACACATTCCTTCATAAGGGTTGGGAGGGCCCAGACACATACCTTCATAAGGGTTGGGAGGGCCCAGACACATTCCTTCATAAGGGTTGGGAGGGCCCAGACACATTCCTTCATAAGGGTTGTCAGGGCCCAGACACATACCTTCATAAGGGTTGGGAGGGCCCAGACACATTCCTTCATAAGGGTTGGGAAGGCCCAGACACATACCTTCATAAGGGTTGGGAGGGCCCAGAGGTTTTCACAACTATATCAATCATCTGATCAAAATAAAAGGTCTTGGCTCCCCAATGTTGTTCTTGTTAACAATGACCTCACTGAAATGGCTTACCTTTGTGTCCAGTGCTTTCTTGATGCTGATCCTCCTCTGGATGCGGGCCTCTCCCCTCTCGATCTGAGCCATGATCTTCTCAATGTCCTGCAGCTCGTTGCAGCGCTCCCAGAACACAGCTGTGTGTACACACACACACACACACACACACGCACACACACACACTTAGATCATAATACTCTAGATCTCTGTCATACACGTGGGAGTAATGTCCACTAGCTATATAAGAAGTAGATTCAGATACATTTCCGCAATTTGAACAAAAAATAAGGGAAAGGGGGGGGGTTCTTCTTACCGGAATATTCAATGACTTCCTCTGGGGTTTTGCCCTCCACCTCTCTGGCGATGTTCTCGATGTCGTCTCTCCCCCACTTCTCATTGGCTTTGATGAACTGGTTAAAGTCACGCTTGTTCCAGATGGTGAAGCCCTGTGGAGAGATCGATGACAGTTTGTAACGACACTAGCCACAAACGCTAACATTTGTCTCTACTTTGTAGTTGAAGCCATTGAAGAGTATCTCAACTGAACTATATGTAGTTCTATAAATATGACATGGAGTAGGGCACTATGATGAATGTCTAGAGTGTTTAAGTTGGAGGTCTTGTTTCAGCCAATCACCTGCGAGAGGAGGTTCTCCTTCTCCTCCAGCTCCTCCTCTGATAGGCCTTCGGCCTCGTCAATCTTGGCCTGCTCCTCCTTCTGGTGCTGAGCCGAGTTGGGCAGTTCTGGGTTACGAGGAACCTGGAGAGAAAATGTATATCACATATACACTTAAACACTCAACAGATACGTCCCATTCTAAACTAAACTGTGTTGGTTTCAAACTGCAAAATGGCCGCCGTCTGATGGAACATTATCATACTGACGGCATCATAATTGACCACAGAGGAGGCTGGTGAGGAGAGGACGGCTCAAACACATAAATACCATTCCAGCCATTACTATGAGCCCATCCTTAGATTTTAAGTGGCACCTGCCATCACTGATGTACCAACAGTTACACTAGTAACAGTACATGTTGTACCTTGTAGCCGATAGTCTTCCTGTAGAATAGGATCTCTTTCTCCAGCAGTTCAAACAGCCTTGGGGGGAAGAACTGGAAGTCCTGCACATTGGGCTGCTTAGGTGGACGAGGAGCCTGGAAGAGGAGAACAGCAGTTTTAGTCGGGGAGAAAGATGGTCTGGAAGAGGAGAACAGCAGTTTTAGTCGGGGAGAAAGATGGTCTGGAAGAGGAGAACAGCAGTTTCAGACATGGAGAAAGATGGTCTGGAAGAGGAGGACAGCAGTTTAGTCATGGAGGAAGATGGTCGGATTCATTCCACACAGCTATCCCAGTGGCGTGCGTATACATAGCCAGAGGCCGGCGGTAGTGAGACTTACCTTGGGTGCTTTGGGCTCGCTGACACGCAGGGCCTCCCTGAAGTAGGCATCCACTGCGTAGTTGGCCTTCCTCTCTCTCTTGGGTGGCTCGATCCAGTTGGTGACCACCTTCTTCTTCTCCCTGTAGTCCTCTCCTTCGAAGGTGTACACACTGTTGTCGGACTCCATGGTGAAGTTCCTCAGGGAGCTCTCGCCCATGGTGTTCATCTTCTCCTTCAACTCCATGGTCTGTCAGATACAAACACACAGCAAAGCGTTAGCATCCAGCTACACATTGCTAATGTGTTTGGCCACATCAACCCACATATAGCAATGCTAATGCTATCACATATTATATAAATGATGAGTGCAGATAAATGCTAATGTTAGGCCCAATGCTAGCGCTAGGCCCGTTTCCGTCTGCGTTCTGACCTTCTTCTCGCCTCGCTCCAGGATCTCGTCGATGTCATCGTCGGTGATGTCGCTCTCCTTGGAGGCGAAGACGTGCGTGGCGCCGTGCCGGATGATAGACAGCATCTCGTCCTTCCCCAGCTTGTTGGCGTTGGGATCCACTAGCCTTCCTGCAGAACAGACAAAGTAGACACAGACAAGTCAGCCAGTTGCATTACCAAGGCATTGACTTCAATAGTGTAGGTTTGAAACTGGGAAGAGGAGATCAAAATGGCCACCGGTGCAGTACCTTGCTGGATGACAATGGAGTCCAGTTGGAGCTTCATCTCGGCCCGCTCCACGATCCTCTCCTCTACTGTGTTTTCCGTGATGAAACGGAACACGCGCACCTGCTTCTTTTGACCAATCCTGTGAGCTCGGTCCTGAGAAGAAAAGTTAAATGAACCAATCAGGTAAGTGTCTAACAGTTACCAGGTAGAATCATCTTGATCTATTAAGTTACTGGTGAGAGATTCTATTGAACGGAAGCTCACTTGTTGTGAAATGTTAAATCTGTAGGGCAAATTCTAATTAAAGTAATAGTAAAATGTCATATAAAAGACTGATGAATTAGTCCACGAACGTGGGTCAATGAGAGGTACTGACCATGGCCTGTAGGTCGACCTGAGGGTTCCAGTCTGAGTCGTAGAGGATGACAACGTCAGCTGTGGCCAGGTTAATACCCAGCCCTCCGGCCCTGGTGCTCAACATGAAGATGAACTTAGGGCTGTCCTCCTCATTGTACGCGTTGATGGAGATCTAGAGGAACATGGGAAATGTAGTGTTAAATGAAGTGTGTTCAAACTGCAACGAGTTAAATTGTTTGAATTTACAAGCCATTTATTAGCCTGGTCCCAGATCTGTGGGTGCTGCCCTGCCAACTCCTATGGTCAATGTCACACCAAGGCAGCACAAACAGATCTGGGACCAGGGTAATAAGCCACTGCCGTTAATGAGATCCAGGAGTGGGAGTCATAGTCGTACCTGTCTCTCCTCGTGGGGCGTCTGTCCGTCCAGGCGACAGTAGCCGAAGTTGCGCCACATGCAGTAGTCCTCCAAGATGTCCAGCATCCTGGTCATCTGGCTGAAGATAAGCACACGGGAGCCTGGGAGAGGAGTTCAAAATGGCCGCCAATCAAATCATCCACCATGCCTACATTGCTGCAACTTTAACATAGTAGTTTGAATCACAAAAAGTCTGAAATAGCCTTTACACAACACCATCTCCATATCAACTTTAGAGTTGAAAGGGCCAAAGAGCCATCAAACAGGCCATAAAAACACCAGTTTTGTAACTGGTCTTAGAGGGGAGCCTTTCGTCCACCCACCCTGAGCCTTCATCTTGGGCAGCAGCTTGTCAAGGACGGCCATCTTGCCGCTGTTGACGGCCAGGTGCAGGTCGGTGGTGTAAGGCGGGCCGGGCTCGGCCCCGTCAAACAGGTACGGGTGGTTGCAGCACTTCCTCAGCTGCATCAAGACGTTGAGCAGGCGCATCTTGTCCATCTTCCCTGCAGAGTTCAGGATGTCTATGTCCTTCATCAGGATCTTGGTGTACCTGAGGAGAGACGGGACACTGTTTTCAAATACACATTATAGTGCACGGGGCTGAAGAATTAGTTTGGCAGGGAAAGGGCATACGTTGACTGTGTGTGGGCTACTCACCATTCTCTCTGCATCTTACTCAGCCCCACGTACATCTTGATCTCTTTCTTAGGCAGCAGAGACTTCTCCACCTCATTCTTGATACGACGCAGCAGGAAAGGACGCAGTACCTACACACACGTACACAGAGAGAGAACAACCAATGAAAGGTAAGGGAAGGCACCATAACACCATTATAATAAAAACCTACATGGATACATGTTTAGTTCATTAGGATCCCCATTAGCTGTTGAACATGCAGCAGATACTCTACCTCAATTCACAAAAAACAGTTATAGACAAGAACACAAGATGTTACTATATTAAAATCGAAAGTAATACATTGTCAAGGCACCAATAGACAAAAATACTATTTACTCACTATTCATATATACACAGTACACATTCATACAGTACAGTTAAATGTAAGGAAGTGTTTCAGATACTTACAGTGTGAAGACGTTCCACCAACTTCTGATCCCCCAGGCAGTTGTTGGTGTCAAACCATGAGTCAAAGTCCTTCGAGAGAAAAACAAAAAGTTAAATCAATCCATATTTTCAGGGCCCTTTAAATAAGTGAAAAATAGAGAATATTGTTATTTTCACTAAGTGTTACTAAGCGTTATTCCTAAACTGTAGTATTAATGGAGGGCAATTGTCTGTGTGTTCAACAATTTGTTCCCCTCAGGTACATTAAAGTTCATCCTGTTTTATCTGCCTCTTACCTCTGAGGAGTTGAAGACGTCTGGCAGCAGGAAGTTGAGCAGGGCCCAGAGCTCGTGGAGGTTGTTCTGCAGCGGGGTGCCGGTTAGCAGCAGACGGTTGGTGGTCTTGAATTCACGCACTATCTCTGACAGCTACAGCGCAAACATACACAGGTCAGACAAACCATCTAAGAGTCTTTTGTGAGTTGAGACCATTGACGTTTTGTTACTGTATATACACATTTTAAATCACATATTTACATTTAATCAAATATGTATACAGTGTGTGTGTGTGGCAACTTTAGAGGCTCCCTAACCTTTGACTTTTCGTTCTTGATCCTGTGGGCCTCGTCGATGACTAGGTACCTCCAGTTAAACTTCTTGAACACAGCCTTCTCTATGATGAGCATCTCGTAAGAGGTGACACACACATCCCACTCCCCTGGCAGCAGCACATCTCTGATCAGGGCATTCTGGGAAAAAAGTGGGTGAAGATACAGGGTTATCATCAACATCACCAGTCAAACACGCATTATGCAGAATATCCATTAGTCGTCTTATGTCGCAGGAAATCTACGTGTTACGTTTTCAGTTGCAGAAGGAGATAGAGATGAACTGACTATTTCCATGACAACATTTCTTCCCATATGGAACATTGGAAAACACATAAGTCTCAACACTGTCCCACAGTCACCACCCAATGCTTTCCAGTTGAGCTACAGCAATCAACATGCCCTGTTCATTTTACATCAGAGAATTCATGTGGTCTGCTGCTGCTCATAGCTCACCCTCTGCTCTCGGTCTCCGATGAGGCAGACTGCTTTGAGGGAGGGGACCCAACGTTTGAACTCGTTCATCCAGTTGTACAGGGTGGACTTGGGCACCAGCACCATGTGGGGCCCGGGGATGCTCCTGTAGTGCTTCATGTACCCCAGCAGAGAGATGGTTTGCAGGGTCTTACCCAAACCCTGAAGGACAACAAGCAAGGTGAGAGATATATATTTTTAAAAAGCACAATAATTTGAATAGCGATTTTTTTTTTTGCATGAATGGGTCTTTGGATGCTGTTACTGCAGTAGTCCAAGAGTAATCTTCATGAGTATCACACACACACACACCAAGAGATATGCATGTAGAACTACCGGACTATCCAAAAAGGTAATATTTTTCACATTAACTTACCATTTCATCAGCAAGGATCCCGTTGATTCCGTTCTCGTACAGAGAGATGAGCCAGTTCAGACCACGGACCTGGTAGTCTCTCATTGTACCCCCTTTTACAACTGTTGGGAGATAGATACAGCACAACATACTCAGTATTGCACAAGTTTGACCACTTACCATTCAGATATGGACTATAGTAGTCCCGGTCAGGACTTTGCTACATGAAAGATGCACTATGCAGAAGCAATTTCATGGATGCTGAAATTGTAATAGTTCACCTAATTTCAGTTTGTGCCAAAACAAGCAAGTTTAGTGTAGAGAATCTTTGTACCATCTAAACGGCTGTGAAATGTATTTTCCATAACATTTTGTACTTTCAGCTGTTTGAAGCTGGTGTACAAAACCGAAAGTAAAAATATGCTAAACTTAACCATGGATAGCATAGAAAATGAGTACCTAGCACAGATCTACCGCATCTTAGACTTGCTTTCAATGAGAATGACAGATCTATAACACGCATTTCTATGAGAATTTGGTCGGGTCGCCCAAGAAGTGATATATTGTAGCTCTAATGAGTAAAACCACGTGACTGCTTACAGGAGGGAGATTCGTCGAAGCGGGTGCAGACGTTGGTGGTCTTGCTGCTTTCGCTCAGCAGCTCTTCATCCTCTTCCTGCTCTGTGCGACGATGCCGGTTACTGTCAAAGAGAGAAAGGGGTGCCCGCAATTCATCAGAGACAGCATATCAAATGCCCCACACGTACACCCAATGTACTCCCACGGAAGACTGACGAATCATTGGGTCAAGTTGTTCTGCGTGTTGCGTTGTATACTCACTCTCCGACCGAGAGGAGATTCTGTTTCTCGTCCTTCTTGACACGAGGGCGCCCTGGCTTCATCTTGAGCGGGGAGGTGGGGGTTTTCTGGGCCGCAGGTTGGATGAAATGGGCAAACACCTCTGTCTGCTTCAGTAGGTACTCAAATCTGTTGGTCCGGTCTGATGCCTACACACAGAAAAGCAGTGAAACTTTGTGAGCAACAAACGACGCTTACAACCGGATAATTACATATTAAAACTGTAAATGAACATCTAGCAGTGTGCCATTACCACTTTCTCCTCATAGGCTGGCGCTGTAGATGAAGAGGGGTCCTCATCTTGGGCATCCTGTCCGGCTTCAGAAGACTCCTCCTTGCTTGCCTCTGACACATCATCCTTTTCCTGGAAAAGAGGAATGCAACGCCACTTTCAAAACAACTGAGAACTCAGAAATCTCAGACTTCTGACCTAAGTGGCTTCAAGACAAGTGGGAACTCGAAAAAAATAAGAAAAAAACTAACTCTGACTGGGAAAAAATATTTTGAAAGGTCATCTAACTCTGAATTCTAAATCTGAATCTTGGGCATCGTTCTAGAGCAGTGTTTCCCAACCCTGGTCCTTGAGTACCCCCAACAGTACACCTTTGTATTGTAACCCTGGACAAGCATACCTGGTTCAACTTGTCAACAAGCCCTAAATGAGTTGGGTGAGGTGTGTTTGTCAAGGGGCTACAACAACGAATCTGTTGGGGGTACTCGAGGACCAGGTTCGGGAAAAACTGCTCTAGAGCTCCGACTTCCCAACCTGTAGATCACTGACGTCACGACTTGACTGGGACTTCCCAGTTGTCTTAATGTGAGATAAGCTGCACAAGTATACAGAGGATCGAATGCAGCGTCAAACAGATGTAAACAACTGCTACAATTGTATAGAAACCCTTGATGCGTATTAAAATAAAGTGTATTAGCTATAACGTTAGCTAGCATAGTTAGATGAGTGTTTATGAAACAGGCTAGCTGATAGATCTACTATACAGTACCTCGAGACACACTCTCCGGGAAGATGGGTCGGAGCTGTCGATTAACGTTAGCTAACGACGCTAATGCTAGCTAGCTAAACAACTCGAGCTAGCAAAGACAAAGTTTGAGATGGCTCGATTTGGAAGTCACAAAAGACATATGGTTGATTTTAGCCTAATCTAAAACTTGTCGAGACATGTTTTCGAATGATGGGCTCAGAATTTGTATTATTATTATTTTGTTCAGGCTCACCTCCCCTCCTCCGGTTTCTTCAAGTTCAACTGCTCGCTCTTCCCGCAGCTCCACGCCGTTTCCAGTCTCGGACATTGCTACCGAATTTCTTACTCGATTTAAACAGATCGTCTGTTTATTCGATTACTTCGTCCGCCTATAAATGGCAGATATGGTTTTCAAAAACTTTATTTCAGAAAATACGCTGCTATAGTCCTACTGTTTATTATGAAAGAAACTGGCTGGCTACAAGTGATTCATTCGCTAGCTTCCTTTCCCCGCTACCCGCGTTCACAAAGGTTCCGCTTTGTCTCGCGATACTTTGTTAGCGTGGCTGCGTGTTTTCCCCCCAAAATGTAAAAACTGCACAAATGTACTGACTTATAACCCATCTGCTACATCTACCAGTCTAAATGCTATGCCTATCCAATGGCTATGAGCTCAGTTAGTGCGTAAAAGAAGTCCGTGGAATAATACATTTCGTTTTAAGTCATTACAAACCATTGTCAGTATGTTTAAATTTGTATTTAAACAAACCTGTAATTCTCAAAACGTTTATATATTTTATGGATGCCATGTTCGTTCTTTATTAAACAGGCAATGAGATCGTCAAAAGCAGAAGACTCCTAGAAAAATTCGTGGTCCATCGGAATGACGTTTCTGCAGGGCTTTTAAATCAGCTGATTTTATCATGTCAAAATAAAACATGAATGAGCTGTCAACAGGCGACTAATGTCAACTGGCATTTTCATCGGATGCTGGTGTTATGAATTATATTGGTACGTGATGTTTGGGAAGATACATTTCCGCTAGCTAAGTTAGTGACATCTCCGGCCTGCTTTGTTGCAATACCATACACAGCTAACGTCATGCTAGCATCGCTAGCTAGTTTGTTAAAGAACGTTAACTAGCCAGATTACGAAAAAATAGTTTATTATCCACACATGTTTTATTTGTGCATCAATGCTTTTAATCTCAGGTCATTTGAATTCGATAACATGCTGCTTGTGGTTACTCTAACTAGCTCAATGTGGTAACTTGTTTAGCTATCTAAGTTAGCTAACTTTGTGATGACAAGGCAAAGCATGATGCTGTGTTGTTTTTGTTTACCTGTGGCTAGCGTCAAAGCGTTGTGATATTGCTATGCTTATATAACTTTTCAACAATGGTAAAAACGATTACAGTTGGTTATTTACAGGTTGTTGAACGGACATGCCATGAAGAAATGGAAAGCTAGCCAGAATAAGTAACTGGTCACTAATGGTTTTTGATGTCCTGCTCGCTCTCGTCTTTTAGGTGTGGACTGCTCTCTGATCGTTCCCCTCACAGCTATATAGATCGCCTGCCATCATGGACAAGATTCTAGAGGCGCTGGTCAGCTCCTCTCACTCAGTCCCAGTGAAGAAGGCCATCGTGAAGAAGGTAGTCGAAGCCGCAGAGAAAGAGGTCACGGCGGAGCAATGTCAGGCCCTGTACACCCTCACCACTCGCCTCATCTTCTTGGGTGAAGACGCCTTCCAAAAACAGGTGGGCTTCCAGGTGCTGGAGGCCTATGCCCGCTACCACCGTGCTGATTTTGAGCTCTTCTTCAGCAAAGACTTTGTCCTGGGCCTGTTACAGCAGGGCTACGGCCCCCTGGACCGCAAGGACCCGGCCGTGGTCGACTACATCCATGGCTGCCTGCGGCTGCTGATCAGCTGCCCCTCGGTGCTGGATATCTTCTCCATCATCCAGACAGAAATCCTAAGGATGGTGTGCGAACGCCCTGAGGCAGCCCTGTGCGCCCGTCTTGCCACCATGCTCTCAGACTTCGTACAGTGCATCCCCCGGGAGAAGGCGGCCATTTTGTTCTGCCAGCAGTTGGTGAGGACCATTGGGTACTTCCACTGTCCTGCCAGCCAGGAGCGGGAGCTGAGGGAGTACGTAGACCAGGTGACCAAGGTCAGCACGTTGCTGCAGAACATCTGGAAGGCGGAGCCGGTCACACTGCTGCCATCTCTGCAGGAGGTGTTTGCTATAATCTCCTCCACTGGTGAGACTGAGGGAGGGAGCACCACACACAGTCACAGATGAGCACAAATTGCACTGTGTGTGTCTAAGCATCAATGCCCCATACAAGTTGGGGTGGCAGGTAGCCTAGTGGTTAGAGTGTTGGGCCAGTACATCGAATCCCTGAACTGACAAGGTAAAAATCTGTCGTTCTGCCCCTGAACAAGGCAGCTAACCCACTGTTCCCAGGCAGGCCGTCATTGTAAATAAGAATTTGCTCTTAACTGACTTGCCTAGTTAAATAAAGTTTTATAAATCCTTTGAACAAAATTAGCAGTTTGAAATACAATATCAATTTTTACTTTACAGAAGTAAAATACACTAGTATTTTCTAATGCAGTCACCAATTTGACTACCTTCGCCCACCTATGGAAAAACTAGGAATGTCAGGCTTGTTAACACATGCTTGAGACTTGGAACAGTAACTTCTTCGTCGTTTTAATGATCCAGGGTGGTGGAGAGATCATTCACCGCTCAATATCAGACTTGCATTGGGTCACTTGGTTAGGGTAGAGGTAAACAAGACATTTGAATACAATTGGGACATATTTCATAAGCTGTGACCCCCCCCCCCCCCCAGAAAAAAAACATCAGTCAATTATACTCAACTTTTTCTGTGTTCTGCACAGACCCCTCCTTCGACCCCTCCATTGCCCTAGCCAGCCTGGTCCAGCACATACCTCTCCAGATGATCACAGTTCTCATCAAGAGCCTTACCACCGACCAGAACGTCAAAGACACCAGCATGACTCAAGCACTCTGCAGGTCACTGGGTGCCTTTACTGTGTTTTTTCATTAGCTAAACTGAATAAAGGAATCTGTTATATTTGCAGTGTGTATACTAGATGAGATGTAGTGATTTAATAGAGCTTTTCTGCCCTTATTTACTGTTCTCTGCATCTCTCTCTTTCCTTCCTCAGGATGATTGACTGGTTGTCCTGGCCTCTGGCCCACCATGTGGAGATGTGGGTCATTGCCCTGCTGAAGGGGCTGGCTGCGGTGCAGAAGTTCACCATCCTCATAGATGTCACCCTGCTTAAGATTGAACTGGTGGGTAGTGTACTGACCACTTACCTCAGCAGGGAGTGTCAATGCACCAATGAACTAAGATGGTAGTTACACATGATAATAGCAAAGACAGTACAGTATGAAGATAGGCAGAAACTGCTTCTCCAATAGAAACCCCCGATCACAGTTGTTGGCAAGCTAAGCCCATACGCAGAAACACGTCATCGTGTCGAACGATCGTCTAGCGCTGAACTGTGCATGTGCAGGCCGTCGATATAAAGTAGTATTTGACAAAAATGAAAACTTGTCACTTTCACGAGGTTGGAGTAATAACATGTTCAACTACTGAAGACATTGGCTGGAATCTAGGCTGTAGCTTTAGATTTTAAGACGAGTCAAAACTGCGGAACAATTTTTCACTTGACGTATCAAACCCCGGCCTGATCTGTTTCGCAAGCGTTCCTGGAAGTCTTGCGATGTTGCGCATCTGGGTTTAGAAACTCTATGGTGATGGCATCTATAACTACAGAGTAACTTCAGTTAGAACTGATGAATAGATGATCACATGAACGAAAATGTGTTCCTGTAGTTTGGTCATTATGGTGTCCAGCTATATCAGTTCTGAATTGTGTGTTTCTGTGTCAGTGTGTGTACAATACATATGCTGTATGTTTTATCTTTGTGTGTAGGTGTTCAACCGTCTGTGGTACCCCATCGTGCGACAGGGGGCCCTAGTAGTTCTCTCCCATATGCTGCTGAGTTTCCAACACTCTCCTGAGGCCTTCCACTTGGTAAGAAACACACAATACAACTTGTTCTATTGCGCACCGCATGTCTTTCCCTCCCTCATCCCCCCTATTTAGCTGAAATACCTTCAGGCTCCATTAAACTCCATTTCCCAGAAGCACTCTCCTCTCAGCAGGGCTCTTCCACTAATGAGGTGTGAAGTGTTTAAAGCACCATGATGGTCCTTTAGTTGACTGGTGGTGGTTTCATCTGCCATGATTGTCAATTCGTTTTAAAAGGTTGATTACATTTAAGTCAGTGTGACCCCCCCCCCCCCCCCCCACCCCCCATGACAAAAAGGGAGGTTTAATGTAGCATGTGAAGGTTGATGTTTGTACCAGTCACTACATCAGTGTGTTTAGTGCTGTTCTACTGCTATATGCAGTGCCTAGTTTCTTACACTACACCTTTCCACCTTGTAACAGATGTGATGTGCATATGACCAAGAACATCATGTCTACCAGCACTGACTTTGCTGATGAGGATAAATTGACGTACCACGTCTGTGATATGTTGGTTGTCTCACCTAGCTATCTTAGGATGAATGTGCTAACTGTATGCCTGCTAAACGACTTTATTGTAAATGTTTGTCTACAATACGTTCATTCAATGTGTGTTCCCCAGGTCGTGCCACACATAGTGGACCTGGTTCAGAGTCTGAAGCATGACGGCCTGCCCACCAGTAAGGCTTTCCTGCTGCACTTCACAGAGCTCGTCCACTGTATGATGTACCAGTACTCTGGCTTCCCTGACCTCTACGACGACATCCTGGAGGCCATCAAAGTAAGACACCTTGACAACGAGTGATCACACGAGTAGCAGCTCATGTATAGTAAACTGGGTGTATGGAGTGTCTGAATGCTGTCTCCCTCCCCTCTAGGAGCTACCTGGGCCCGGTGAGGAGAAGATCAAGCTGGTTCTGAACCAAAGTGCCTGGACGTCCCAGTCCAACTCGTTTGCCTCAGGCCTGCTGAGGCTGCCGGGCAAGTCTGAGACGGGCAAGACTGGCCTCATCAACCTGGGAAACACCTGCTACATGAACAGTATCATACAGACACTCTTCTCAGCCACAGAGTGAGTAGTGGATTTAGTACACACACAACTACACGTTGCATTTATATTGAGTTGACCGCATGGTTAACAAAGCTGTGTATATACATTCTGACTTGAATCCTCTCACAATAGAATGATATAATGCTGCAATATTTATGTAGGAAGTTCTTATGAAATGCTCTGCACGAACCCTTCTATGGTCCTGTCCCAGTTTCAGGAGGCATGTCTTATCGTTATGTCTGAATGATGCCACTGCCAACACACTGATGAAGAAACTGCAGCTCCTCTTCACCTTCCTCTCACACACCCAGGTTTGTCTCCCGCTGCTGTTAGTGGCCATTGAGTTTTTCAATGGAAATTACTATTGATCCATCCCTGACGTTTCACTTGGTGTGTGTATTCGGTGAGTGGTCATTCAGTTTGTGTGTCTCTCCTGCAGAGGGCAGCGTACTCCCCCAGAGTCTTCTTTGAGGCGTCTCGGCCCCCATGGTTCAATGCAGGATCCCAGCAGGACTGTTCTGAGTACCTCCGCTTCCTCCTGGACAGGTAGTACACCATCTAGTAGACTGCTGGAGCACCCTACATCTCCTTCTTCCTGGACAGGTAGTACATCATCTAGTAGACTGCTGGAGCACCCTACAGCTCCTTCCTCCTGGACAGGTAGTACATCATCTAGTAGACTGCTGGAGCACCCTACAGCTCCTTCCTCCTGGACAGGTAGTACACCATCTAGTAGACTGCTGGAGCACCCTACAGCTCCTTCCTCCTGGACAGGTAGTACACCATCTAGTAGACTACTGGAGCACCCTACAGCTCCTTCCTCCTGGACAGGTAGTACACCATCTAGTAGACTGCTGGAGCACCCTACAGCTCCTTCCTCCTGGACAGGTAGTACACCATCTAGTAGACTGCTGGAGCACCCTACAACTCCTTCCTCCTGGACAGGTAGTACACCATCTAGTAGACTGCTGGAGCACCCTACAACTCCTTCCTCCTGGACAGGTAGTACACCATCTAGTAGACTGCTGGAGCACCCTACAGCTCCTTCCTCCTGGACAGGTAGTACACCATCTAGTAGACTGCTGGAGCACCCTACAGCTCCTTCCTCCTGGACAGGTAGTACACCATCTAGTAGACTGCTGGAGCACCCTACAGCTCCTTCCTCCTGGACAGGTAGTACACCATCTAGTAGACTACTGGAGCACCCTACAGCTCCTTCCTCCTGGACAGGTAGTACACCATCTAGTAGACTACTGGAGCACCCTACAGCTCCTTCCTCCTGGACAGGTAGTACACCATCTAGTAGACTACTGGAGCACCCTACAGCTCCTTCCTCCTGGACAGGTAGTACACCATCTAGTAGACTACTGGAGCACCCTACAACTCCTTCCTCCTGGACAGGTAGTACACCATCTAGTAGACTACTGGAGCACCCTACAGCTCCTTCCTCCTGGACAGGTAGTATACCATCTAGTAGACTACTGGAGCACCCTACAGCTCCTAAAACCTGTATGACTCCAGGTACAGATGGAAAGAATGTATGTATAAATCTAGTGTTTTGAGAGAAGGATTTTAAGAAGTTAAAGAATTCATGTTCACTCGAATGGGTGTTATTGAAAAGGACAGCTCCATTTATTATGCTGTTACATTCATTTACATGTTGTATTTTTGGTTGAACTTTCTCTTGTCTCCTCGTGTTCTGTTGCCAAGGTTACACGAAGAGGAGAAAACTATCCAGGTTCTCATGTCAGCCAAGCCAAATGTCTCCCCTGGCAACGGACCGAGTGACAACACCGGGGGTGAAACCTCTGCGGAGGATGCCAGAGTGTCACCCGTGGCCCCTGTGGAGGGGGAGTCCGAGGGGAATGATGAGAGGACGCTGATTGAGAGGATGTTTGGAGGCAGGCTGAGCACGGGTATCCGCTGTATGACATGCAACAGCGTCTCGGAGAAAGAAGAACCTTTCACTGACCTATCCCTGGCCTTCTGTCCCTCCACCACCTCCAGCCCTCTTCAGACCGAGGGCCCCTCAGAGGAACCCCGGGGCCCCTGCCAGGGGGCTGTCAACGGGGGCAGCGAAGCTCCCGAAATAGGCCCTTCTCCCAAACCCGTCACGGCCTCCACCACCAGTGTCCATTTTGTTCCAGGGTCCAGCGAGCCACCGCTGTCTGTTCCTGACCTGGTGGACTACTTCCTGGCGCCAGAGATCCTGGACAAGGAGAACGCCTACTTCTGCCAGAAGTGTGGCTCGCTGCAGCGGGCGGAGCGGGGGATGAGGGTGGTGGCGGCGCCCGAGTACCTCATCCTCACGCTGCTGAGGTTCTCCTACGACGCCAAGTGCCACGTGCGCCGCAAGATCCTGGACAACGTCACCATCCCGCCACTCATGAGACTGCCCGTGCACGCCACTCCACCCAAACACTCTTCGTCCTCTTCCTCGCCACCATCCTCTCCACTCCAAGTGGACTCGCCCGAGAGCAGCGAAAACCTGGCCAAGAAACTGAAGCCGTCGCAGAGAGAGGAGGAGACTGGGCTAGAGGGTGACAACGGGATGGCAGGAGGAGAAAGTGAGGTAGGGGTGTGGCCGGCGGCCCGGTTCCTTCCCTACGTCCTCAGCTCTGTAGTGATGCATTCTGGGATGTCGTCGGAGAGCGGCCATTACTACTCCTACGGCCGCAACCTCAACGGGGCCGACGGAGCCCAACACCACCTAGCCAATCCCCTCGCCGTGGGGGAGGAGCCTGGGAACGGGCAGACTGAGCCCATCGTACTCACTTGCTCCGGGGCGACTCATCCCAAACAGGAAGTGGAGGTGTACGGAGGCCAGGCTGCCGGGGATTGGCTACTGTTCAACGACAGCAGGGTGACTTTCACTTCGTTGGGGTCGGTTCAGAACGTCACCAACCGTTTCCCCAAGGACACGGCCTACGTGCTGATCTACCGGAAACAGGATGTTACCGGGGGGCAGAACAGTACCGGGGGAGTGACGGCCAACGGCATGAGACTGGGCTCTGAACCTCCGCTGCAGAAAGAACTGATGGACGCCGTCACCAAGGACAACAAGCTCTTTTTACAGGTGAGAGAAGGGGGTGTGAGGAGTTACAGTGTAGTGAATGAGGCATTTTCTGTTTGCTCGTGATTATCCAAGGGCTCTACTCACATTTAATTTACAGTATGTTCATTTTTGGTTTGAAACCTTTAAAAAAGGAAATCGTCTCTTTTAGTTATCAGTGCATTTTTTTGTTTCATCGAATGAACTCTTAAATTGGTGACGTGTAAGCAGCCTCTTACATTGTCTTTACAAGTAGGACAAGCCTCACCTTTGACCCCTACCCTCTTAACCACTAGAGGACAACAACCCATATTATAATAATCTGCTTTCATCTCTCTCTCCATGACCAGTTTTAGATAACAGGGTAGCAGAAGGGGGAAAAGCCGATTCACTCCAACCAATTATCTCTATATAAAAAGCCCTCCAGTCCCAACCTGTGTCGGCGCCTGTCATTTCTGTCACTAAATACATGCCAAGGAGGGGTGACGCAGCCATTAGCATAACCGTTTAGTGAGATCCTGACCTAAATGATTCATCAGGCTATGCTAATGTATTGGCCCAGGGAAGTGGACTGTGTTCACTTATGATCACGCCAAGCCTCCAATAACCTTCCTCTAATTGCTTGATTAGCATGGGACGCTGAGGTGCATGCGTATTTACATTTTAGTCATTTAGCAGACGCTCTTCTCCTGAGCAACTTACAATTAATGCATTCATCTTAAGATGGCTAGGTGACATATCATAATCGTATCAGTACATTTTCCCTCAACAAAGTAGTTACCAGCAGGGGTGCAACTTTCACTGGGGACGGGGGGGACATGCCCCCCTTACACACACACACACACACACACACACATTCTGAAATAGCATTTTTGTCCCCCCCAGTTTTATCATTGGAATGTGATACAAAACAAGGCAACCATGTGCTTTAGGACCATGCGGACGCCTCTGAGCAGTCAGTAGGCTGTTTGGCGTGTTTATCTGACTGGATACATATTTTTTTTTTTATATATAAATTATGTCCCCCCCACTTCTAAAACCAAAGTTGCGCCCCTGGTTATCAGCAAGGTCAGTGATGGTGGGGAAAATAAGTTGTATTTTTTTGTGGGGGTGGCATCGATATGTCAGACACGTTTCCGTATTCTTCAGGGTATTTCTGGTAATGTCAAGTCACGCTTTGTTCTTCTCTTTTGGACTTGTTTTTGTCATTTGTCCTTTCAACTTGTGCCCATGTTCAAAATTTAACAGGACCCTGTTTTCCATGTATCCATTGGCCGGATTAAAGTAGTTCAGAACAAGCTTTGATCAAAACATGTTGCAAGTATTCAGAAAGCCAACCATGCACATGTTACACATTTTCCTTTGTACTTTCAAGATGCAATTAGTCAAGTGAAATTTCACGAGTCGTTAATCTCTCAAAAAATAACATTTCAACCACACATTTGCAGTAACCACTAGAGGACAGCAGAGCTGCATTTTCTTGCTCAGACAGAATACCCAAACTCCTGGGTCATGCTCATTAGGACAGGCAACATTTTAAACCGTTCTGCAATGGAAAATTAAACTCCAGGTAGTCCCTGCCTGTTTCCGTTTTCTTCCATTTGTTCCCTCATGAACGACCCTCTGAACAGTGTTTTAATGGTCCCGAACTCCTTTGTCCAATAGGAACAGGAACTGAACGCGCGGACCCGAGCTCTCCAGGCGGCCTCTGCCTCCTGCTCGTTCAGGCCCAACGGACCAGACGACAACGAACCCCCGGGCAGCTGTGGTCCCTCGGGGGGAGGAGGAGGTGGGGGGTTCAACACTGTCAACAGACTGGTCTTCTGATGGAGGAGGGACTGGGAAGAGTGAGTGAGAGACAAGTAAATATAGCACTGAAAGACCACTGGACTCTATATATGAGAGACATGCACAGAGAAGTCTGGTTGGCTCCTCATCCAGTGGAAGCTGAAGCACATATGAAAGTAAAGAGAGACAGCGCTGAAGATCTCGGAGGGAGCACTTGAATACAGCGCATAATGTACATGCCCACATGGACTTAAATCCAACACAACACTGAACTCAACACTGGACTCAACCTTACAGTGAGAGTCTTACCTCTCATGTCTGGCTCTGTGGTTTTATTATCGTCCATAACTCACAACTTTCTGCCTCGGGACAAGCTAGACCTCATAACCTTTTCTGGTTTGCATGCATTTCTTTCTTCTTTTCAAGCGGTGGGTTTGATTTTTGATAAGGAGATTCATTGATGTGTACTTGTCAGGTAAGACATTTTCATATGCAATAAAATGTACAGATATGGGTGTGAAAGTATATTCAATAAACATTGAATATGATTAACTAATGCCATGAATACTGTATACAAAAAGTACAAGATGCGATTAATCTTTTAATACAAATTTAGTGTATTTTGCGTGAAAACAATTGCATGCTGAACGTTTGACAACGTTTTTAAGTGGGGTTATGGTTACTAACATTGACTCTTTTAATTAAGTTATTCATTCAGGGATACTTTTTTTGTTGTTGCAGATTTTGTGCCTTTTTGTTAGATACTATTAAACCAGATTTTACAAGCAGAATTTGACTGGAAAGACACAAACCTCAGCCTTGCTGTACAGTGTTTTAAAGTGATCTACAATACATGATTTTCCCCAATATTAAAGATGAATTGCTGAGGGTCTTGTTTGTGTCTGCCTGCTCTGTGCACCTAGCGCTACCCACAAGCCCCCCTGGTGAGTTTTACACATTCTTCTTCAGTTTCACATTCTTCCACGAGTGTCATTTAAATGCTCGTGTATTATTGGCTTCTCTGAACACACTGCAGTAGCTAGCTATCGGCCGTATGAATGCATGGCTGTGTTCAGCTTGTAGTCGTACTGAACATTACATGTACTGGTCATGGTTCTTAGGTTTCCAATTGGACACTTGATGTTTGAGTGAATGTTAAGACTGGTTTTGAGGCACTGTTAATGATTGAATGTCCAGACATTTATCTTTGGGTGGTGTTCCCATTTAATGAAGTCTGTTGCTGTGATACAGATGAACGGCATGTTAAGTCACGGTAACATTTCCTCTGCCAGTGTGGATGTGATTTCTTCAGAGAACCTAGAGGGGTTGGGTTGAATGCATTCAGTTGTGCAGCTACCTAGGTATCCCCTTTCCCTTCCCTAGATGAAAGACCGAGCAGAGTGGCTTTGAAGCTGTAGCCAAGACCACCTGCTTCAGATGTGGTGCGTTTATCACTGCGGTGGCTTCTCAAGATTACTCATGCACAGTCGCGGCATTTGGTCAATTACCGGTGCTCTTCTATGCCAATAGGTGAATATGTTTGAGTAAAACTGAAGGAGTGTCCAGGAAGAAGGAAATAAATCGGTCCTCCTTGACAATCTTGTACAATACCACGGGTCTTGTTCATTAGGCACGTTCTGAAAACGGGGAGGTACTATCTGAACATGTCCGTTAACAAAACAAACGCTCATATGTTTTACGTTGCACAACATTTTGAAATGTTTTTTTCACGGTGTGCCCTAATGAACATGACCCAGTAGAGAGATTATAGGAGTAACAGAAGGGAGAGTTCACGGTGATGTCAGACAGACCTCCCATGGGAAAGCCTCATCATTCAAGTTACCAGCCAGGATAGGTTTCCTTACCCAGTGGAAACTGACCTAAAACCTCTTAGACGGGGCCTGACATGTTATAGAACCCTTACCCTCTCCAAAAGGATATCGAGAAGCATCTTTATGTAATGGGTCTTAAAACAGCATCAGACTTGCAATAGTAGCACTACATGAATAGGAAATGGGAGAGAATGGTATGCAACGGTTGACCCTATCAGCACACTTGCTGTTGCTAATGGCATAGCCAATATGTGTAATGTAGCAATGCAAGCTTGTGGTTTGTAAATGGGTCATTTCTGTGCTATTCGGTATCCCTGCCATTACATTTACAACACACTAGTAGTAGCACTGTAATTGCCTCAAAAAGCATTTGGGAAAAATCAATGACACTCAATTATTCATTAACCGACCCATTTGCGTTTCACTTGTACAGTTTTGTAAGGACACATCAAAAGTTTTATAGAGCAATGGCATTCCCTGTAAGTTACACAACTCAGTGTTTTATGATATCAAGTGTGGCCTTTTTTGATAGCACCAGAGCAGCTTCATCAGCAGGTTCAGATTGCCCAAATATACTGAACAAAAATATAAATGCAACATGTAAAGTGTTGGTCACATGTTCATGAGCTGAAATAAAAGATCTGAGAAATGTTCCATAATCACAAAAAGCTTATTTTTCTCAAATTTTGTGCACAAGTTTGTTGAAATCACTGTTAGTGAGCATTTCTCCTTTGCCAAGATCATCCATCCCCCTGACAGGTGTGGCATATCAAGAAGCTGATTAAACAGCATGATCATTACACAGGTGCACCTTGTGCTGGGGACAATAAAAAGTCACTCTAAACTGTGCAGTTTTGCCACACAACGCAATGCCACAAATGTCTCAAGTTTTGAGGGAGCGTGCAATTGGCATGCTGACTGAAGGAATCTCTACCAGAGCTGTTGCCATATAATTGAATGTTAATTTCTCAATAAGCAGCCTTCAACGTAATTGTAGACAATTTGGCAGTGCGTCCAACCAGCCTTACAACGGCAGAACAAGTGTAACCACACCAGCCCAGGACCTCCACATCCAGCTTCTTCACCTGCAGGATCGTCTGAGACCAGCCACACGGACACCCGATGAACACTGAGACCAGCCACACGGACACTGTCTGTAATAATGCCCATTTGTGGGGGAAAACTAATTCTGGTTGGCTGGGTTGCCTGGCTCCCAAGTAGGTGGGCCTATGCCCTCCCAAGCCCACCCATGGCTTGATTAGGGCCTAATTTATTTATTTCAATTGACTGATTTCCTTATATATTCCTTATAACTGTAACTCAGTAAAATTGTTGCATTTATAAAAAGTTTCAGTATTGTATGTAGATTTGCCAGGCTGCACTTTTTTAGGAGCAACTTTTTCAGTCTATTTTATTTATTGCCATTGTGGCAAAACAACTTCCCTCTGGGAACATATGAAGTACACTACAATTCAATTGAAGTTATGAAATACTATTATTGTGGCGTTGGCCTTTAAAATGGATGCTATAACCCCTCTATTATTGCAGAGATTTCAATGTGATAACAATGAAGGCAAAAACCAACGTGGGATGATTTGATGAGCAGCTAACATCCCCATACAAATACAAATCACAAATGCATATTGTTTGATCCCTGTTTTGATAGTTTTTATTTTTCTGTGGTTGGCACGTCAAATGCAATTGGTTTTAATGCCTTTCTCATAAAAGTTTAAGTCCCTTGCAAAAGCATGAACTCTGGAACCACTTATTTAAAATGTAATTTAATAAACATAATGCCTTCTCTGTCTCCCACCATTCCTCTCTCTTTTTCCATTTGTCTATTGGGGACCATGAAGTTGGGATTTATGCTCCTGTTAAGTTCCCCAGTGACTAGCATGGCTCAGCAAAATACCAGTGACTAGAACTTTTACCACAGCAATATCTTTCTTTCAGCTCTATGGTGTCACAGACCCATCTTGAGCACACAGTAAAAAGGAAAAATTATCTCCCAGGCTGAATAGTATTTTAGAAGACATTGACAAGTAGGATCAATACTATTATGGATGGTAGACTGACAAATGTACTCAATTGTTGTCCTCACTGGTTGGGCTTGCCTGCTGTATGGAGCTATGCTGTGACAAATATCTTTAATGGCTATGTGAATGTTTAAATGGATTAATATTAGAATGTAAAGTCTCACTCACAACTGGGTGGGTCATGGCTGTACTTAGTTGTGAATCTACATATGATTAATACATTGTTTGAATGTTATTGTGTTGCCCGAGTCATACATTTAATCTTTTTTTTTTAACTAGGAAAGTCAATTAAGAACAAATTCTTAATTACAACAACAGCCTAGGAACAGTGGGTTAACTGCCTTGTTCAGGGGCAGAACCACAGATTTCTACCTTGTCAGCTCGGGGATTCGATCCAGCAACCTGCCGGTTACTAGTCCAATGCTCTAACCACTAGGATCCCTGCCGCCCTGTGATGGCTGTTGTGCACAATAATAGTTATTCATTTGTATTAGTAAGTTATATGAAAAGTTCATATTTGTTTTGGTACATCAGTTGACTATTCGTTAATCACAACAATATTGATCTTCATGTATACTATGCTCAAACCCATTAGAAATTGGCAGTCAAACATTATAGATGCACTTACAAATACAGGCTAATAGCCAAAATACCGTGGAGAGCTTTTTACCATTACAATAACATTCCAGGATTCCACAGATACTTTAACCCTCATGGGAACTCATCTCTGTCAAATTGCCAATAGTCAGGCTCAGGGTCTACAAGAACAACACTTCTAGAGTCTTCAAGCGATGGATAGCTTACTCTTGCAATGAAGCAACAAATACATGTCATTCATTTGGTCTCCTGAGTGGTGTAGGCGTCTAAGGCACTGTGTCTCAGTGCTAGAGGCGTCACTACAGACACCATGGATCGAATCCAGGCTGTATCACAACCGGCAGTGATTCGGGGGTCCCATAGGGCACCCGCAGAATTAGCCCAGCGTGTAAATAGAAATGTGTTCTTAACTGACTTGCCTGGTTAAATAAAGGTAAAACATATGACGAAGAGATCTATTTTATTTATTGTTGCGGAAATTATAATATTCCTATTTGAGTTTTGTTGTTTCTGGTTTTGGTGCTCACACTTACACACATAGATATAATGTAATGGCAATCGCCAACTTTCTAATTGTACGGTCATTTCTTCACTGTCTTCGAGGTTGCATGACTTCGAGCGCACAAATGGCGCGCATTGTGGTAAGTGTAGTTTCCACGTGCGCATGGCATGAGAGGTCCTACATTGAACACTGGAATGCAGGTTCTTTCTTATTCCGTTCAGTCATTAGAAAGCCATCTTTTCCCAACGGTATTCAGTCAGATGGGTGTAAATCGATACTAACCATATGCAAAAAATAATTGATCAATATGCGGTTATTTGTTTTGGGGGTGAGAAACGCCAAACAATTGAGAACTACATGTCCCATGGCGTGTTGGTTATTTTTTCCTGCACGCCGCCTCTCCCTCTGCCTGCGTGTTCCAAAGGAGGCTGTCAGGCTGAGTTCAGGGAAAACACAGAGCTGCCGATCTGTCAATCATAATTAGCAACCACAGGGAGTGAAACTGGGAGGAAGGTCGGTGAAACGCTACGTTTTTGGGTGAAAAGGCATTGTACTTTCCGTGAAACAATTATGCGTCGGAAAGGAGAGGAAAATAAGTATCCTAGTGTGCTTAAAAAAAATTGTTCTACTTTGGAAGGAATTGCATAAAAGCGCGTTCACTGAAAGCCAAACTCGGCGAGTTTCACTTGCAAGCAACTATTCTGCTTGGAGTACGAAACCTATCCAGAAGAAGGTAACCACGGACGCACGACACTTTGGGATTTAATTTGGCTATTTAACACACTTCTTGACAAAAGAGGTTGATACATTTCAGAGGACTGTCGTAAAGTCGCTGTTGGTGACTCGCAGCGCAGACTAGGAGGTGTGACGGTATTTATCGCTTTACCCAACTCATAAAATCTCAACCAATGCGACGTATTTTTTTCCCAGTTTTTTTTTCCATTGACCGCTCCCTGTCAATATTTGCAGGTTCACTCAAAACAATCTCGGCCCAAACATCCAGACGGCGAGGAAGAAAGGAGGAAAGATGAGCGGGGGAGATGTGGTGTGCTCGGGCTGGTTAAGAAAATCTCCTCCAGAAAAAAAGTTGAGACGTTACGTAAGTCTGAGCTTGATCATATTCATGTCTTGCTTTGGATCCTTACCACAGAGCGGATACATTGTAGCTATGCAAATGTTACACTTTCGATTATTTCGAATTTGCGTACGTTGCCTCGCTAATCACCTCCCCCAGCTGCACAAAGTTTATGCAGCATCTCCAATCTTTGTTTGCTACAACAAAATTATCGACAATTCATGAATAGCAAGAAGTGGATTTCAAATCCGATTGTAGTATTGTCAGGTGACAATGGCCTCCTAGGCTACATCTTGTCATGATGACAGCCTGCATGCTGTTGAGCTTTTCAGTGATTTGATGCAAATTCCAACAGTGGGCCTATTTCAAAGCATTCATGAAAATGGTCCCATACTGTGCAACATTCGCATTCCACGGCAAGGCAACTGAAATGCTCGTCTGTCTAAGTCATAGCATAATAGTTTATGAGCACATGCTTTAATGTCAAAATCCTAAGTGTAGGTTTGACTAATGTACGGATCTAACAAACCGATCACGTTGACAACTCTCACAATGTTGTGAATGAATTCCAATTGACTTGTGTTCTTAAAAGGAATGCTTTTGAAAGCAGTTCCTGGTTGTCACAGGAAATGAGAATGTTCAGTCTTCTCCATAGTCTAGTCTATGTAGACTCATGCCACTTTGATACCGAAGTGGTTAGGAGGACTTACGCAGCACGTTAGGAGACTGAGGTTAAGGTTACCAAAAATGCTCTCCTAACCTGCAACAAATCACTTTGTATCAAAGTGGCGTGAAGAGTGTCCCATGTAGACTCGAGACTCGGCCTACTTACGAGACAGGGAGGTATGCCCATATAAATCAGTACAGTATTGAAATGATATGAAAATACATTTCAATCACAGTTGCATAGCTAGAACACAGTTATGCAAAGTAATGGTTGTCTCTCTATAAATCACACACTTCTTTGGAAGCTGGATGTTATTGTTGATAGTCTTACATGACCTTTGTTTTTGTTTTTTTACCTGAAAAGTGTTAACATTCTCACACCCATAATGAAATTGCCACTCTGTATATGTCTCTTTTGTTGTGTGAATCAGTGGGCGAATCAGTTGGCTGTATATTAGTTCCCATGATATTGGATCTGTTATCTATCCAAAGAACATCTATCATCATTGTATTCGTGGGCCCTCTATCAGTTGTATTTGCTCCTAATCTACAAAGATGGCGTATTCAAGCCACTGCACGCCACAACTCTGAGACACAAATTGCCATTTTTAAGTCTTGCTGTGTCCAAAAAGGCTGTTAAGTGTTGTATTTGTGGCTTATTGGATATCTCTATTGATATTTGCATTAGGAACTGGACGGCCCTGCGCTCTACATGTTTTCACAGCAACCAGTTCTCCTCAACCGATCTCTCAGGGAGAATCTCGATTGTATACCCCTCGCGCCGCCTAAAAACCCATTGGAGGTGAAGGACCTCTGGCTTTCTCAGCCAATGGGTTTTGAGAAGGAGGTGGGGCAAGAGGAGGATGTGAGGAGTATACAATTGAGATTCTCCCAATGTCTCTGATTGTCCATACTGAACCAAGGCATCGCCTGCCAAATGCCATTCCCTCTGTCCCCCCTCTACTGATGTTATGATCAATCTGAATCGGCACAGAACTCAGTTCATAGTTCTCCTTGTTACTACAGGAGTTTGTCCTGACTGAAGCCCTACTTAGTCCTAGTTAGAGCCTGTTTTTTTTTTTATTTAACCTTAATTTAACTAGGCAAGTCTGTTAAGAACAAATTCTTATTTACAATGTTGACCTACCGTGGAACAGTGGGTTAACTGCCTTGTTCATGGTCAGACAGACCGCTTTTTACCATGTCAGCTCGGGGATTCGACCCAGCAACTTTTTGGTTACTGGCCCGATGCTCTAAGCACTAGGCTACCTGCTGCCCCAAATTTAGAGCCTGTATTGAGGGCCAAGAGTGTTTCCTGTTCAGGTCACATGGTCAGGATAAGAAGTCCACTCCCTAGTCATGATCAATCGGCACTCAACACTCACTCTGTCCTCGTGAAGTGTGGCAATCAGTCAGCCAGGGGGATGTAGGGGTTACTATGGAGTGGCTAGTGGTGGTGACACAGTAACCATGGTGATACAGTAACTATGCCCTCCCACAGCAGGAACAGATGAGACAGGAGACTCTGATCACATGACACTTAGTGACCAAAGTTCCTTATTCCCAAGACACAGGGTGTGTGTGACGTTTTAACTGAAGGGTAGTGTAGGGAGCCAGCCCAGCTGCTGTACACACTGAGGTTGTGTAACTGCTAACTTGGTGGACTGCAACACTCCGAGGTGTTCATTCATCAAGTCCATCTTACTTACAGCAGGTCACTCTGAAGTGACAGACTGGGAACACTTATCCTTATGTGAATGGAGCACTGAGAACGGTCTACTCCCTTAAAAAGTGGACATTTTGTTAAGGGTATAATCCAATGGGTAAATGCAGTGTGTTGCATTTCACCAGGCCCCTGAGAAAACTGATAGTGACCTGATTGCACTGTAGCCTACTACTTCACTACCCTCAGGTCTATAGACTAGTGTGTATTTATCTCACCCTACATTAATTAGGCCCTAAGAATGTGTTAATCTATTTGTATGATTTGGTACATGTCTATTCTGGCCTAAATGGCTTCATTGTGCCCCTATAACAGCCTGTTCTGCTGCTGCCGCTTTGTGGCCCTGTAGGAACAGCCTGTTCTACTGCTGTCTCTGAACAACTCTTTGACCCAATTCATCTGATTCACACTTCTGACAAAGCCTGGCGGCGTCTGTTTAAACACTGCTTGTGTGACCTTTTGTGTGTAAGTTTTGGAACAGTGTGTGTAACTGTGTGTGTGTCCTTAATGGTGTTCTACAATATGAATGGCTGTATTTTGACCCTGCAAAGTGTTAATAAGGATCTTTGTGGTGTAGATGAGGCCCTGCATGCAGTATGAGAAGGAACACTGATCACTGGCGAATTGTTGTTTCTGGTTGAAGCTGTTAGCTGGAGCCATTTGGCAATTATGTTAACACAGCTGAAAACTGTTGTTCTGATTAAAGACGCAGTAAAACTGGCCTTTAGACCAGTTGAGTATCAGCATTTGTGGGTTTGATTACAGGCTCAAAATGGCCAGAAACAAATAACTTACTTCTGATACTCGTCAGTCTATTCTTGTTCTGAGCATTGAAGGCTATTCCATGCGAGAAATTGCGAAGAAACTGAAGATCTCGTACAACGCTGTGTACTACCTTCACAGAACAGAGCAAACTGTCTAACCAGAATAGAAAGAGTGGGAGGCCCCGGTGCACAACGGAGCACGAGGACAAGTACATTAGTGTCTAGTTTGAGAAACAGACGCCTCACATGTACTCAACTGGCAGCTTCATTAAATAGTACCAGCAAAACACCAGTCTCAACGTCAACAGTGAAGTTTCCAGCTACAATAGTAATTTACAACATTAACAATGTCTACACTATATTTCTGATCAATTGATGTTATTTTAATGGACAAAAAAAAAAGTTTTTCTTTCAAAAACAAGGAAGTTTCTAATTGACCCCAACTCTTTGAACGGTAGTGTAGGTCTCCCTCTGGCAAGGGTTCTGAATGTAAAGGTGACCTTACAGATACAGGGATGGGTATTTAGGTTGTGTGTGGAGACTGAGAGTGGGGGTCAGAGAGGTGGTTCTGCTGCTTTTTGTCAGGGAGACGGGTCATCTATAGACTCTACAGGTTGATCTAAGTAGACCTTCTGTTTGTGTGCCCTCTCATTCTCCAGTGTTCACCCTTACTGTCTGAGCATTCAGCCTCTACTCTCCACAGTAGCTCCAGGCCAGACACGTAGCCCTGCCGGCTGCCGGGAGGTTAACCACTCTGGGCAAAGTTTGTCCCCGGGTGGCCAGCTCAGCCCCTGATTGGATGAGATAAAGGGTTAAACTGTTCAGCGGCCTGCCTGTGTCTGCAGCACCGCCCTGTTTACCGGCAGGCAGAGCACTGGGCAGCTCAAAGTGCACACTAAGGCCTTTTTTCTATTTTATAGAGAGTGGAGACATGTAGGCACACAGACAGCCTATATAGTAGGAGCGTAACCATGACAGTGCAGGTCCCCAGAGAAAGGGGTCTCTGTCCCATCTAGGGGCCATACGCTGGCATATAGACTTCATGGACCACAGTGTTGTGGGTGTTTAGTGTGTTACAGGTTTATCCATACACGGGATAGGTATTTTTTTCAATTTTATATACTATAGCCATCAAATTCAACCGTGGACCTCAAAGCCAGTTCTGCTGCTTTTTAAAATTGTTCCCCTCTAATCAGGTGCTGATTTAGACCTGGGGGCACCAGGTGGGTGTCATTCATTATCAGGTAGAAGAGAGAACCAGCAGGCTCCGGACCTCGTAGAGTAGGCGTTGAATACCCCTGGCCTATAGGATGTATTAATGTAAGGTCACCTTCAGAACTGTTGCGTTCTCCTTTCTCGTCTTGGTGAGATGGTATGAGGAAACCACAACCACTCCAGTCTGATTTGTCCCAGCTGCAGATATGTAAACGTTTGCTCTGAACATGCAACTCTGTTAGGTTTTCATTTCATTGACATTGCACTTTAATTTTTGCAAACTTCCTCTTTCGTTTCTCGCCTCTCTCGCAATCTGTGAATTGATGGAGGTCCCACTTGTAAAGCTTTCATCAGAGAGCCCTGCAGGTTGTGTGTCTTGAGACATCTGCGCTGTGTTTTCTACACTACCCAAGGAAATGAAAGGGGATAAAAGTTGGTTGTTATTTTGTCAGCGCCACTTAATGTGCGGAGACAGTTGAGGCCGGGAGGCACCCGGGGGAATGGCTCTCGGTGTCCCTTCCCCATATGGCGACATGATTGCTCTTCTCATAGGAAGCTCAATTGGTTGGTCGCACCCAAAGCATTGAGGGGTTATTCACGCTGTGCTTTTCCCATCCTTTCCCTCACAGGGCCTCAGTGTTTGAACAACAACTCTCTGGAGACAGGCTGACACAACGAGCTGAGAGGGAAAATGTTGAACCCTAAAGGTCCCTGTTTTGAGTGTGCCTCTGTCCAAAATGCCTGTTCCCTATATAGTGCACTACTTATGGGCCCTGATCAAAAGTAGTGCACTATATGGTGCCTTTTGGGACAAATCCATAGGATGACGGCAGTAGACTCGCTGAGGACATCCTCTAGCCGGCTCAGCAAATATCCTTCCACTTCTGTAAATGTGTCTTCACCAGTTAGCAGCTTGAGGGAGTCTGTCTCCTGACCTGAACCACTTACTGTATGTAGCTCGCTGCAGCGCCCTATAAGCCATTACTCGTGCTCAAGCCTAATTTAACATTTTTAATTTGCGACCAACCAAGGAGGAAATTCTGCAACTTCTGATCAAACGACAGAGCGGATGGATAGACAGACGGGACTCTGTGGAGTGGTCAAACGAAACAAAGGAATAGCTTTTTTGTTGAGTACAGGATTCATTAAATCTGCTTAGCAAGTAGAACAGAAGCGCTTGTGTGGCGTTAGCGTAGGAGGCTATTCCTAGCCAGCAGCCAGCATACATTATTGTTGAAGACCAGGGCTCTCCAACCCTGTTCCTGGACAGCTACCCTCCTGTAGGTTTTCCCTCCAACCCCAGTTGTAACTAACCTGATTCTGTTTATCAACCAGATATTTATTAGAAGCAGGTGCACTAGATTAGGGTTGGAGTGAAAACCTACGGGACAGATCTCCAGGAACAGATTTGGAGAGCCCCTGTGTACCAAACAGCGCTATTCCCTATGTATTGCACTGCTTTTGACCAATAAGTAGTGTACTATATAGGGAACAGGGTCCCATTTGGGATGCAGAGTATGTCCTTATGGCTACCACGACAACGGAACAGTCCATTTTGAAAAGCAGCAGACTGCTGTTGTTGTGTGGGAGCAGTCATGCCCAGAAAATAATGGATTGCGTCGGCCATCAATTATTTAAATGTCCATTAGAAATATAAAGAAAAAAGAAAGGCATACAACATTAATGTGGGGTGATATCTTACTGACACAGCAATTACAATGCTGTTACGTACCACATACACCCTGTTTATCCCTCTTTTCAGTCGTTTCGAAAGACTGAAATATTTTCCAAACAGATTAACTGTCTCAGACCCATTCATTGTTTGTATTTGAATGATTCTCCAAAAAAGAAAACGACCACCTGACTTGTGTTTATGTACCCAGAGCTCCACCAGTATCGCCAGACGACCCAAGGCGCATTTTGGTTGTCTAAGTTTTCATTTGCTTGTTTACGTAGCGGGGGCCGCTTGAAACCCAATCACGACAAGGTAAACAATGCTCATAACCACAATAACACAGCAGCCAATTAAAGCTAAGCCCTATGAATAAAGTTTTGGTTATTTTACAGAGACACACAACACATGGGTGAAAACCTCCGCCAGTGTTTTACAACATCGAGGAAGCCTGATTTAACTTGACCTGTGCGGTGGTGTATTTGAGCGGCTTGTTTTTCACTCAGGTGTGTGTGTGTCAACGGGACTGCTCGCTTTCGCCTGATTTGGTTTTATTGGTGTAGTTAGCAATCCAGTGATGACAGCCATAGGTCTCTTTATAACAGACAGTTAATCTATGCACACTTTCTGCCTGATAGTCTGTCTGGGTCTCGGGGACCAAGAATAGGTCTGGAGTTGACCCACGGCCAAAAACCCACAGGCTTAGTGCTACAGCAGGTATGTGTAGCCGGTCAGACGAGGCACCCTGTCTGACAGTGTGGACTGCAGTGATGATATAGCAGGGATAAGATCCTTTCAACTTCTAAGTTATTACATAGTTATAACTATTTGTACATCTGTTTTTCCTTATGTTCTGACTTGTCCTATTAGTGTTGTGGAGTGGGAAGGCCCACCAGCACAGACCCCATCCTTCCCCAAATGTAACAATTTCCTTGCGTCACTCACTACCACTGTATGGACAGTCCTGTTGACCAGTTCTGTTTCTGTGGCTATTCTCGTCAACTGCGACTGGTCTAGGCCCATGTCGTCTTTCCAAAGTCCGCCTGTTATAACTCCAAACGTGCTCCGCTGACAAACACTGCTAATAACGCTACCACCACCCACCCCCCTATTCTTCTCTCCCTCTCTCCTTACTGCTCCTCCTGGGGAAAATGGCAACTAGTTGGAAGTTAACCCCCCCCCCTTAAACAACACTGTTTGCTTTTTGTCATGTTGCTTGGTGGCTGGGCTGCTGGCCTCGCTTGGTGCAGTCTGTAAACAGATGTGTTCCTTTATTGCCTGGCTCTTGCTGTTTATACTGTCATAGATAAAGACTCAATCTCCCGCTGAATGTACAAAACATTACAAACACTTTCCTAATATTGAGTTGTACCCCCCCCTTTTCCCCTCAACATCCTCAAGTCGTCAGGGCATGGACTAAAAGGTGTCGAGCGTTCCACAGGGATGCTGGCCCATGTTGACTCCAATGCTTCACACAGTTGTCAAGTTGGCTGGATCAAATCAAATCAAATGTATTTATATAGCCCTTCGTACATCAGCTGATATCTCAAAGTGCTGTACAGAAACCCAGCCTAAAACCCCAAACAGCAAGCAATGCAGGTGTAGAAGCACGGTGGCTAGGAAAAACTCCCTAGAAAGGCCATTACCTAGAGAGGAACCAGGCTATGTGACATTGGATGTCCTTTGATGGTGGACCATTCTTAATAAACACAGGAAATTGTTGTGTGAGCGACCCTACAGCTTTGCAGTTCTTGACACAAACCAGTGCGCCTGGCACCTACTACCATACCCCATTGAAAGGCACGTAAATTGTTTCTTGCCCTTTCACCCTCTGAATGGCACACATACACAATCATGTCTCAATTGTCTTGAGGCTTGAGAATTCTTCAACCTGTCTCCTCCCCTTCATCTACATTCTATGCTGATTGAAGTGGATTTAACAAGTGACATCAATAAAGGATCATAACTTTCACCTGTTCAGTCTGTCATGGAAACAGCAGGTGTCCTTAATGTTTTGTACACTGTGTGTATATACACTAGAGGTCGACCGATTATGATTTTTCAACACCAATACCGATTTATTGGAGGACCAAAAAAAAGCCGATAACGTTTAATCGTCCGATTTGTTTATGTAAAAATATATATATATATTTTTTTTAATGTATTTTATTTGTAATAATGACAATTATAACAATACTGAATTAGCACTTTTTAAAACTTAATATACCTCATTAAAAATCAATTTAGCTTCAAATAAATAATGAAACATGTTCAATTTGGTTTAAATAATGCAAAAACATAGTGTGTGAGAAGAAAGTAAAAGTGCAATATGTGCCATGTAAAAAAAAAAAGCTAACGCTTAAGTTCCTTGCTGAGAACATATGAAAGCTGGTGGTTCCTTTTAGCATGAGACTTCAATATTCCTAGGTAAGAGGTTTTAGGTTGTAGTGAATATAGTATTTATAGGACTATTTCTCTCTATACCATTTTGTATTTCATATACCTTTGACTATTGGATGTTCTTATAGGCACTATAGTATTGCCAGTGTAACAGTATAGCTTCCGTCCCACTCCTCGCTCGAACCAGGAACACATCGACAACAGCCAACCTCGAAGCAGCGTTACCCATGCAGAGCAAGGGGAACAACTACTTCAATTCTCAGAGCGAGTGATGTTTGAAACGCTATTAGCGCGCACCCCACTAACTAGCTAGCCATTTCACATCGGTGACACCAGCCTCATCTCGGGAGTTGACAGGCTTGAAGTCATAAACAGCGCAATGCTTGAAGCACAGCGAAGAGCTGCAACAACACATGAAAGTGCTGTTTGAATGGATGCTTACGAGCCTGCTGCTGCCTACCATCGCTCAGTCAGACTGCTCTATCAAATATCAAATCATAGACTTAATTATAACATAATCACACAGAAATACGAGCCTTTGGTCAGTAATGTGGTCGAATACGGAAACTATCATTTAGCAAACAAAACGTTTATTATTTCAGTGAAATACGGAACCGTTCCGTATTTTATCTAACGGGTGGCATCCCTAAGTCTAAATATTGCTGTTACATTGTACAACCTTTCACTGTTATGTCATAATTACGTAAAATTCTGGCAAATTAGTTCGCAACGAGCCAGGCGGTCCAAACTGTTGCATATACCCTGACTCTGTGCGCAATGAACACAAGAAGTGACACAATTTCACCTGATTAATATTGCCTGCTAACCTGGATTTCTTTTAGCTAAATATGCAGGTTTAAAAATATACTTCCGTGTATTGATTTTAAGAAAGGCATTGGTGTTTATGGTTAGGTACAGTCGTGCAACAATTGTGCTTTTTTTTCGCAAATGCGCTTTTGTTAAATAATCACCCTGCATTGCTTCGATTATATGCAACGCAGGACATGCTAGATAAACTAGTAATTTCATCAACCATGTGTAGTTAACTAGTGATTGTTTTTTGTAAGATAAGTTTATAATGCTAGCTAGCAACTTACCTTGGCTTCTTACTGCATTCGCGTAACAGGCAGGCTCCTCGTGGAGTGCAATGAGGCAGGTGGTTCGAGCGTTGGACCCGGAGCCGACAATGTAAAAATCTGTCGTTCTGCTGTTCCTCTGCCGTCATTGAAAATAAGAATGTGTTCTTAACTGACTTGCCTACTTAAATAAAGGTGTAAAAAAATCGGCCAAATCGGTGTCCAAAAATACCGATTTCCGATTGTTATGAGAACTTGAAATCGTCCCTATTTAATCGGTTGACCTCTAATACACGCACACTCTTTCTATTTTTTGTGTGGAAACTCTCCTGTGGTTGTAGAGCTCCACAGTCACATGGCGTTATGGTTGAATATGCCAACTCTAACACTATCCAGACCCAGTTCTTATGAAGCACAGATAAGACACTTCTCTAGACTCTTGGCTGGATATGTTTAAATGCCTGTATCGAGGGCAGACGATGAAGACAGATTTGGTCCTAAGTTATACAATGCAGGCTACATAAATGCAACTTGCAGTACGATATAATACGAACGTGTTCAGAGTTCAACTTTAGAAATCGTTATTTATTGTTTCGTGTTAAGCCAGTCCAGTGACCTCTGGCTGGAAAAATGGCTCGCTGTAAAGATATTGCCTGGCTACGCCACGACCACGGATGCTACTTTCTTCTCTGCAATTTATCTGAGTACCTACTACCTCCCCGACGCAAACATTCTAACCGTTTTGATTGGTCTCAGAAACTGATAGGTTGGGCCGGGACACTCGTGGGTAAAGTGCAGTTCATTTTTATTTACATTTGTCATTGGCTTTGATTCTCTGGTTAGAGATGATCCAATCGCTGATTACTTTGTTCTGTACAACACCCCTTATTTTGACGTTGACATCGTTTGAAGTAGTTTGTTGTGGTCTCAGACTGAATTATGTAGCAAACAGAGCAGCGGAAGAATTCAGTTGGAGTCATCGGACTAGTAAAAATAGACCTTATGACAGAGAGAGAGGTTATTTCCAGCCCCAACTTTGAGTCCTACTGCTGCTCCAGAGAGAGGGGGCTGCTGCAGGGACCCAGGAGCACACAGATGTCCAAAGATGGTCCCTTTGCTTTGGCCTCTCAGGCAGAGCTGGCTTCCCCTTCCAGCAGCTCACGGGACCAGACCATAGAAATACAAATATGACCTGCAGGCCATCCACCCATCACAGAACATTGACTTGAATGGGGATGCTTTTTCTAGTGATCCTGTTTCTATGGTCCAGACCACTGGATTGTTTGTGCAGTCATGGGAACAAGTCTCTAAAGCTGAGAGTGTATGGAGCCTGTGTATAAGCACATGTGAAATCGTCCTGGAAGGAGTTCAGAACCAGTTACGAGACTAAATGAGCAAAGTGTGTGTGCATGTGTTTGGTGTGTGCATTTTAGGATATTCCAGAATGTCAATCAATAATCCACTCCACCTCCTCATAGGCCATCAGTAGGCAGAGAGAGTGGGAGGGAGAGAAAGGAAGGAAACTAAAAGATGCACCAAGCTAGCCTCAAACCCACACCATTAGCCAGCCTCAATCAGGTTACTCTGTCCCTCTCCCTGCTCAGGGCTCCTCTTGGCAGGCTGTGGCAGTAGGAATGTGAGCCTCTTCTGTGCTTCTGCTGTGTTCAGTGAGGGCTGGCCTCTGCTGCCTGATTTGTTGTTTCTGCTGAGCGCAGCGCTGAGTCTGACGGTGGAAAAAGGCGCAGCTCCCTGGCACCCCAGCACGGCATGGCGGCCGCTTCCTGTGTGCGGTGCTGATGGCTACCAGATGTCTGGAGGGAGAGAGGGAAGAGAGAATAGTGGTCTACCATGCTGGTGTCTAGTGCTTTTTGTTCTGTTTCACTTTTGTGATACCTTTTTCCTCTCGGTCGCTCTGTCTGGGTCGCTCGGTCCCTCTCTGACAACTGCTCTGTCTGGGTCGCTCTGTCTGGGTCGCTCGGTCCCTCTCTGACAACTGCTCTGTCTGGGTCGCTCTGTCTGGGTCGCTCGGTCCCTCTCTGACAACTGCTCTGTCTGGGTCGCTCTGTCTGGGTCGCTCGGTCCCTCTCTGACAACTGCTCTGTCTGGGTCGCTCTGTCTGGGTCGCTCGGTCCCTCTCTGACAACTGCTCTGTCTGGGTCGCTCTGTCTGGGTCGCTCGGTCCCTCTCTGACAACTGCTCTGTCTGGGTCGCTCGGTCCCTCTCTGACAACTGCTCTGTCTGGGTCGCTCGGTCCCTCTCTGACAACTGCTCTGTCTGGGTCGCTCGGTCCCTCTCTGACAACTGCTCTGTCTGGGTCGCTCGGTCCCTCTCTGACAACTGCTCTGTCTGGGTCGCTCTGTCTGGGTCGCTCGGTCCCTCTCTGACAACTGCTCTGTCTGGGTCGCTCGGTCCCTCTCTGACAACTGCTCTGTCTGGGTCGCTCTGTCTGGGTCGCTCTGTCTGGGTCGCTCTGTCTGGGTCGCTCTGTCTGGGTCGCTGGGTCGCTCTGTCTGGGTCGCTCTGTCTCTGGGTCATTCTGTCTCCTCTCTTTCTCTGGCTCTAACCTAATCCCACAGTTTGTGGGTGTGTATCAGGGTGTGAGCTGCTGCTGTGGGCTGTTTAACCCAGTAGAGGTTGTTAACTCTGCCTGTCTGTCTCAGTGCTCCTCTTAGTCAGCTTATAGTTGAGCCTCTTCCCAGATCCACTTTCATAGAAAAGACATGCTTCATTAGAAACAAGCATTAAATCATCTTCCCTCCTCCTCCTGCATGCCTTGGTCACGTCCCAAATGGCACCCCCCAAATGGCACCCTATTACTTATCTACTGCACTACTTTTTGACTAAGGCTCATGTCAAAAGTAGTGCACTATGTAGGGTGCCATTCTGGGACGCAGACATGAACTAGATGAGCATAACTGGGCCGTAAAGCCTGTAATGCTACATTTTAATATCCAGACCTCATACATTTTACAGCCGCTCTAATTCATGGTCGTTGAGAGAAAATGGTGTGCCCTTCACATTTCAGTGTTTAGTGACTTTACTGTTTGATCTAGACATCTGAACTGTTTGTGGCTCTATCAATCCATGTGAGTTGTCTACTTTTGAGAGTCGACTACAAGGGACTGTGTGTAAGTGGCCCCGCCCCCCCGTGGCGGCTCATCTGTTGTCTCTGCCACATGTACACGCACCTGTGCTTCTGCAGGGCCTTCGTACAGCCTCTAGACGCACTGCTGCTGTGGCCCAATCTCCCCTCTTGAGGATTCCTATGTGTGTTTGTGCGACGGGGGGAGGGGGCACCCTGGAGACAAGCTGTGAAATGCCCGCCGCCGCCCTGTGTAATTTCTCGGGTTACTGCGAGTCAGCCGGGCCCATACGGACAGACCATACACTCCTCCCTACCCCTCGCTCTGTTTCTCTCTATTTTTCGCTTTTCATCTTGTTCCTTCTCTTTAAACAAGTCATTATCTAAATGAGTTTATACCAGAGAAAAAGATATGTCTAGTCAAGAGGTAGAGGGCGAGAGGGGCAGGCCAGTCCTTTCTTAGCCTGTCCCCTATGAGTGTCCTGCGGCCAGCCTGATTTGCATTATAGAGCTCAGCTCTGGTGCTGCTCGATATCTCTGGCCTGGCTACCAGCCAGAGGAAGGGGGTGAGCCCCCCCCCCCCCCCCCCTCCCAGTGAAGACCCTGTTGTGAGAGCGGGCTAGATTACACTCCCTCTGATTGGTGGCTGAGAGATGGTGAACTCCCACCTTCTCTCTCTCAGTATTCCTGTGAACTCTCCCAATGTTATTTCTGTATGTCTCTCGGGTACGTCTCGGAACCCTGTGGACTAGCTTGAGTGCTCGACCCGCCGACGTTTTGTAGGGCCGACATCGTCTCTCGCTCTGATTATACCAATGGCATTTGGCTAGGCGACTGGACTGGTCGATCAGGCATTGAATTCCAGGTCAGTACTACCATGCAGAATGTAAGCATTTTTGTTGTATTTATTGTTGAGGGAATTCTATTGAGTTTACTGCTGCTTATCTGGGCATTTTGGGGATTTCCAACTATAGACCCTGACTTTATGGTTCCCAGGTGGACTGACAGGCTGCAGGTGTTCACACAACTCAAGCTCCGTTGGAGCTTAGCTCTTACCTGCTTCTTTAACACACATCAACTCAGCTTCCCCTATTCAGAAACCATACAGCCTGTGACAGAGCCTCTAAGTGTTGGGTCAGTGAAAGTGATGTGGTTTTGAGCTGAACATCGATCATCCCAAAAACAAAAGATAGTTTATTCGTAAAGTAATGACAACATTCCAGAAAGTATTCTCACATGCTGATTTGTTGTTTACAGTAGATGCACCTCAGCCAGATACTGCTCTTTCAACTAGAATTTATCGATCAGCAGGCCATTATGTTGATCAGTGTTATGCCCATACATGTGGTCATGTGGGGCTCCCAAGTGGTGCAGCGGTCTAAGGCACTGCATCTCAGTGGAAGAGGCGTCACTGCAGTCCCTGGTTTGAATCCAGGCTGCATCACTTCCGGCTGTGATTGGAGTCCCATAGGGCTGCGCACGATTGGCCCAGCGTCGTCTGGGTCTGGCCGGGGTAAGCCGTCATTGTAAATAAGAATTTGCTCTTAACTGACTTGCCTAGTTAAATAAAGGTTAAATGAAGTAGAAGGTCTGGCATTGGCAATGCATTCATTGTCATACCTCAACATATAACATAAAACATGGCATAGCCTTGTCTTGGTCTGTTTTGTATGTTCAGCTCCACTATGCCAGTGTGTGGTTTGGACCACTACTCTGATGGCCATTTGGCCTGTCGAGTTGTGCGCTCAGTCATTCTCTTGTGTGTACAGACCAGACACAGACACGCACTCGCAGGCCGAGACAAACCACAGCAGAACTAAGAGGGGAATTGTCTGGGCAGCTGGTCTTCCCCTCAGCCTGGCTGCTCGCTCTCTGCAGCCAAGAAACACTGATCATGTGAATGGCCCAGCCCTGCTAATGGAATGTGTTGAATTCCTAAAGATGCCGTTTTGACAAACATGTGACTTGCGGGGTGGGGGGCTGCTGTACATGTTTTGATCCTCAACCTTTGTACAGATGTTATTGTTGAGAACCAACTTGAATATCAGGCAAAGAGGAGATGTAGAAGGGGAGGGACGTCTCTGCCACCTACCTCCACCATGCCTGCTCCCCCACGTTAAGTAGACAACCTCTGTTGAACAGCACAGCTAGAAATGTCATGAGTAGAACCTACAGTAATTCCTCCTAACATGAGAGCATGTTTGTTCCACATAATAGATTTATATCTGAGCCTTCCACATTGTTGTGCCCTGTACTACTATAGTCAGATGACCTAGTCTGAGCCCTTATGTCCTGTCCCCCATCAGTTCTCACAACAATCTCCCTAACTGAATACTATCCTGTCCCCCATCAGTTCTCACAACAATCTCCCTAACTGAATACTATCCTGTCCCCCATCAGTTCTCACAACAATCTCCCTAACTGAATACTATCCTGCCCCCCATCAGTTCTCACAACAATCCCCCAAACTGAATACTATCCTGCCCCCCATCAGTTCTCACAACAATCCCCCAAACTGAATACTATCCTGCCCCCCATCAGTTCTCACAACAATCCCCCTAACTGAATACTTTCCTGCCTAAATTGAACAGGCTGCTGTATAGCAACAAGGGCAATTAACTACCGAAATATGGGAATCGCTCTTAGTTGCGGTTCTTGTTGGATAAACAATTAACGTGTGTGTGTGTGTGCGTGCATCTGGAAGTAACAGTAGTCGTATGTCATTGCAGGCCTATTAGGAAGGAAGGACACATTTCAAACTCCAATCAATCCTTCAACCAATCAATAACTCAGTAAAACTACAAATCAACTTGTCAATTCTCAGGTTATTGGGTTAAGCGGTTGTATGACTGATATCAGATGGTATTTAGTGGTACACTTCTCTCTGCAGTCTGATATAAGGAATTATACATTTGAATTCTAAACTAATCTGAAACATGGATTACTGTTCCATAATTTATTATTTAGGCAAACAAATTTCTCTTGTTTTGTCTATATAATTGAGGTACAACCCATCTGATTTGATGACGTAGGCCTACACCACAAATGGACTCCATTCGCGTAGTTGAAGTATTCTCCCATACATATACAATAGATGACTCTTTCTGTGCTTGCCCTACAAACACGCATCAAGAGAACACATGGACTCCACCTCTGTTCAGTTGTCAGTTAGATAGAAGCCAGTGGGTGTTGTTCTCCAATGGGCTAATCAGTGCTTGACTTTGACAGGAGCGCACCGGAGCTGAGTACTGGCACGTCGGATTTTCTACTGCTTGAGCTCCTGCTCCTCTTATAGAATATCAGCTCAAGTATTGTGGAGCTCCTGCACCTAAATATAAACCGTACTGGCCCCCAAAATGAGTACTTGAACCTATTTCAGTCCAAGTCAAGCAATGGTGATAATAGCTATTGAGCTTTGGTTTCTGTTGCTCCATCCCTCTACCACAAACCAACATCCTATACAGCTTCACCAGCCAATAGCGAAAGTGCATGAAGATGGCGGCCATCATGTACTTACCACAAGTTGCATGGACTCACTCTGTGTGCAATACTAGTGTTTAACGTGATTTTTTTTAATGACTACCTCACCTCTGTACTCCACATATACAATTATCTGTAAGGTCCCTCAGGTGACAAATAACATTTGATTTGACTGTGTTGGATGCAACGGGTGTAGTGTGAAATGCTTACTTACAAGCCCTTAACCAACAATGCAGTTCAAGAAATCGAGTTAAGAAAATATTTAATAAATAAACTAAAGTAACACAATAAAATAACAATACCGACGCTATATACAGTGCCTTGCGAAAGTATTCGGCCCCCTTGAACTTTGCGACCTTTAGCCACATTTCAGGCTTCAAACATAAAGATATAAAACTGTATTCTTTTGTGAAGAATCAACAACAAGTGGGACACAATCATGAAGTGGAATGACATTTATTGGATATTTCAAACTTTTTTAACAAATCAAAAACTGAAAAATTGGTGTGCAAAATTATTCAGCCCCCTTAAGTTAATACTTTGTAGCGCCACCTTTTGCTGCGATTACAGCTGTAAGTCGCTTGGGGTATGTCTCTATCAGTTTTGCACATCGAGAGACTGACATTGTTTCCCATTCCTTCCAGTGGGTCAGAAGTTTACAGAAAGTAAGTTGACTGTGCCTTTAAACAGCTTGGAAAATTCCAGCAAATTATGTCATGGCTTTAGAAGCTTCTGATAGGCTAATTGACATCATTTGAGTCAATTGGATGTTTACCTGTGGATGTATTTCATGGCCTACCTTCAAACTCAGTGCCACCTTTGCTTGACATCATGAGAAAATTAAAAGAAATCAGCCAAGACCTCAGAAAAAAAATTGTAGACCTCCAAGTCTGGTTCATCCTTGGGCACAATTTCCAAATGCCTCAAGGTACCATGTTCATCTGTACAAACAATAGTACGCAAGTATAAACACCATGGGACCACGCAGCCGTCATACCGCTCAGGAAGGAGACGCGTTCTGTTTCCTAGAGATGAACATACGTTGGTGTGAAAAGTGCAAATCAACCCCAGAACAATAACAAAGTACCTTATGAAGATGCTGGAGGAATCGGGTAATAAAGTATCTATATCCACAGTAAAAAAGAGTCCTATATCGACGTAACCTGAAAGGCCGCTCAGCAAGGAAGAAGCCAGACAGGGAATTTTTTACTGAGATTAAATGTCAGAAATTGTGTAGTTTAAATGTACAGTGGGAGAACAAGTATTTAATCAATGCTGATTTTGCAGGTTTTCCTACTTACAGAGCATATAGAGGTCTGTAATTTTTATCATAGGTACACTTCAACTGTGAGATGGAATCTAAAACAAAAATCCAGAAAATCACGTATGATTTTTAAGTAATTAATTAGCATTTTATTGCATGACATAATTATTTGATACATGAGAAAAGCAGAACTTAATATTTGGTACAGAAACCTTTGTTGGCAATTACAGAGATCATATGCTTCCTGTAGTTCTTGACCAGGTTTGCACACACTGCAGCAAGGATTTTGGCCCACTCCTCCATACAGACCTTCTCCAGATCCTTCAGGTTTCGGGGCTGTCGCTGGGCAATACGGACTTTCAGCTCCCTCCAAAGATTTTCTATTGGGTTCAGGTCTGGAGACTGGCTAGGCCACTCCAGGACCTTGAGATGATTCTTACGGAGCCACTCCTTAGTTACCCTGGCTGTGTGTTTCGGGTCGTTGTCATGCTGGAAGACCCAGCCACGACCCATCTTCAATGCTCTTACTGAGGGAAGGAGGTTGTTGGCCAAGATCTCGCGATACATGGCCCCATCCATCCTCCCCCAAATACAGTGCAGTCGTCCTGTCCCCTTTGCAGAAAAGCATCCCCAAAGAATGATGTTTCCACCTCCATGCTTCACGGTTGGGATGGTGTTCTTGGGGTTGTACTGTGAAGTTTAGACCAAAAAAGCAATTTTTTTGGCTCATCAGACCACATGACCTTCTCCCATTCCTCCTCTGGATCATCCAGATGGTCATTGGCAAAACTTCAGACGGGCCTTGACATGCGCTGGCTTGAGCAGGGGGACCTTGCGTGCGCTGCAGGATTTTAATCCATGACGGCGTAGTGTGTTACTAATGGTTTTCTTTGAGACTGTGGTCCCAGCTCTCTTCAGGTCACTGACCAGGTCCTGCCGTGTAGTTCTGGGCTGATCCCTCACCTTCCTCATGATCATTGATGCCCCACGAGGTGAGATCTTGCATGGATCCCCAGACCGAGGGTGATTTGAGCGTCATCTTGAATTTCTTCCATTTTCTAATAATTGCGCCAACAGTTGTTGCCTTCTCACCAAGCTGCTTGCCTATTGTCCTGTAGCCCATCCCAGTCTTCTGCAGGTCTACAATTTTAGCCCTGATGTCCTTACACAGCTCTCTGGTCTTGGCCATTGTGGAGAGGTTGGAGTCTGTTTGAGTGTGTGGACAGGTGTCTTTTATACAGGTAACGAGTTCAAACAGGTGCAGTTAATGCAGGTAATGAGTGGAGAACAGGAGGGCTTCTTAAAGAAAAAGTAACAGGTCTGTGAGAGCCGGAATTCTTACTGGTTGGTAGGTGATCAAATACTTATGTCATGCAATAAAATGCAAAATAATTACTTAAAAATCATACAATGTGATTTTCTGGATTTTTGTTTTAGATTCCGTCTCTCACAGTTGAAGTGTACCTATGATAAAAATTACAGACCTCTACATGCTTTGTAAGTAGGAAAAACTTGCAAAATCGACTATGTATCAAATGCTTGTTCTGTCCACTGTATTTGGCTAAGGTGTATGTAAATTTCCGACTTCAACTGTAGGTCCTGAATGGTAGGAAGCTTGGCCACAGTTATCTACTGGGCCATACGCACTACCCTCTGTAGCTCCTTATGGTCGGATGCTGAGCAGTTTCCATACCAGGCGGTGATGCAACTGGTCAGGATGCACTTGATGGTGCTGCTGTTGAACTTTTTGAAGATCTGATGACTCATGCCAAATCTTTTCAGTCTCCTGAGGGGGAAAAGGTGTTGTACCCTCTTCATGACTGTCTTGGTGTGTTTGAACTAGGGTTGCAAAGTGTCGAAAACCTGGCGGTAAATGTTCCATTGGAAGTTAAGCTCTGGAATTTTGCATAAATTCATCAAAAAAGTTAGCTTATAAGTGAACCTTTTTTTGTGTGATACACAAGGCAATTCTAGGTATTGTGGCATGTTTTGGTTAAACTATCCCCAATGGAATTGCAACCCTCTGCATGCGCAGTGTGTTCTTCCATCACATGTGCAGTGCACTCTTCCATCACATGTACAGCTGATTCTCAAGATCTTGCACACTAATGAGATGCTGTTGATCCCACACTACTACACTGTCTGAGACAAGGACTACATGCTTTCTGGTAAGTTTTGATTACGATACTGGGTGGGGTGAATATATTTTATGACGTTTTTGTTTTTTTAACTAGTAAATAGTAGCCTACAGCAAAGTGTGTTTATTTAAAAAATCATTTCATACTTGTTAACCATTTCTGCTAGTTAGTTTTTGCTACCATGTGGGTTTTAGCTTGCTTGAGCCTGCTAACTGAGTGTTAATTCACCTGTTTCCATACATGTTTCATTTTAAAACCTGTATCTTACAAAGGAGTTGTTCAATCTAACTGCTTAACTATTTATCTGTATGTGGAATTGCATTTATATTTTTTTACTCATGTTTGTCTAATCTTTACAGGAAAATGCCACGGGCACTATCTGATGTTTGGAGACATTTCACTGCAGCTAATGTAGAAGGCAAAGCTGTGTGCAATTGCAAATACTGTGCCAAATTCATATGTGAAGAATGCAACAAAGACGCAGAATCATCTGGCCAAGTGCATTAAGTTTCCTCACCGCTCACGAAAAGCAACCTCTGACAAAAGTCCCTCTACTTCTATTCCAGGTGAACATGATGAATCGGACACCTTATCGATAGCAGCAGCTCATGGAATCAGAGAAAGTAGTCAGAGAAATGCTGATGAATGTCTTGCTCGAGCTGTGTATACAACTGGTTCACCTCTGATGCTCACAGGCAATGTGTAATGGAAGAGATCTCTGAATGTTCTTCGCCCAGCATACACCCCTCCAACCAGACATGCTTTATCTAATCATTTGCTGGATGCAGAGTTCAGGTGAAGGTCAAGCAAAGCATAGAGAAAGCACACCGTATTGCAAATGTTCGTGGGCAAGGAATAATTAACTACATCATCTCCTCCCCTCAACTAGTATTCTACAAGAGCAGACAAGGCACAACAGACACACCGGTCTCTACATTGCAGATGAGCTGAAGGCAGTCGTCGATGACCTTGGACCACAGAAGGTATTTGCACTGGTGACAAACACTGCTGAAAACATGAAGGCTGCTTGGTCTGAAGTGGAGGAGTCCTACCCTCACATCACACCCATTGGCTCTGCTGCTCATGCATCGAATCTGCTCCTCAAGGACATCATGGCACTGAAAACAATGGAAAGCAAAGCAATTTACCTCAACAAGCAAAGTGAGAAGAATAAGAGCACCACATTGAAGCTGCCAAGCAACACTCGTTGGGGTGGTGTTGTCATCATGATTGACAGTCTCCTGGAGGAGGAGTCTCCAAGAAATGTCCTTATCACAGTCTGTTGATATGGACAGCCCCATCAGGATCCTGGGGCGGCAGGGTAGCCTAGTGGTTAGAGTGTTGGACTAGTAACCGAAAGTTCATATCCCCGAGCTGACAAGGTACAAATCTGTCGTTCTGCCCCTGAACAGGCAGTTAACCCACTGTTCCTAGGCCGTCATTGACAATAAGAATTTGTTCTTAACTGACTTGCCTAGTTAAATAATGGTAAAATAAAAAATTCTCCTGTATGATGTATTTGGGGAGAAAGTGGAAAGCAGCCTGAAACTCCTGAAACCTATAGCAGCTGCCATTACACGGATTGAGAGAGACAATTCCATCCTGTCTGATGTTCAGACTGCTTGTAGATATAAGAGGAGAAATCCGTACTGCCCTGCCCACTTCACTGTTGCTCCAAGCAGAGGTAACTGCAGTTCTGAAATACATCAAAAAGCGTGAAGACTTCTGCCTGAAGCCCATACACTCTGCAGCGTACATGTTGGACCTCAGTATGCTGGCAAGAGCATCCTGTCTGGTGCAGAGATCAACAAGGCCTATGGTGTCATTACTACCTTGTCTCTCCACCTTGGCCTGGATGAGGACAAAGTTCTTGGCAGTCTGGCGAAGTACACTTTCAAGCAAGGGCTTTGGGATGGAGACGGAATATGGCAGTCGTGCCAACATATCTCATCAGCCACCTGGTGGAAGGGACTTTATGGATCTGCGGCTCTTTCCCCTGTTGCCTCCATTCTCCAAATCCCACCATCATCAGCCACCTCAGAGTGCAACTGGTCCTTGTTTGGAAACACACACACCAAAGCACGCAACAGGCTGACCAATAAGAGGGTTGAAAAATTGGTGGCCATCTGGGCAAATTTGAGGCTTTTTGAGCCTGACCAGCCATCCTCAACAAGGTTGGAAAGTGACATTGAAGATGATGCCTCAGTCTGATGTTCAAGAGCTGGACATTGATGTAATCCAGGGAGAAGACATGGAAGCCTGAGAGAAAGACAAGCAAAGCTTCAGTTTCTAGACTATAATTTTAGATTTATGTTAAATGTTTTTGAGAGATGCGATGGATCTTTGGGATCATTCAATATTCCCTTTTTGTTCAGTGAAATCATCCCATGTGAAGAGTCAACTCATTTAATTAAAGTTCAATTTGTAACTTTTTTTTCTATGGCAAGGATTTAATCAATTTCAATTGTCTGCTTATGATAAGGTAAAATGTTTGTTTCTGTCTCCATATGATATGGTAAATATATCCAATGCAAAAAACATCTACATTTAATTTGCATAGATTTTTGTAAATTCCTATGGAAAGTTTCCAACTTTTGAATATTCCCCAAAATGTGCAACCCTAGTTTGGACCATGATAGTTTTTTTGTGATGTGGACACCAAGGAACTTGAAACTATCGAACCCGTTACCGCCCCGTCAATGTGAATGGGGGCGTGTTCGGTCCTCCTTTTCCTGTAGTCCACGATCATCTCCTTTTGTCTTGCTCACGTTGAGGGAGTGGTTGTTGTCCTGGCACCACACTGCTAGGTCTCTGACCTCCTCCCTAAAGATACAGGCATCCTTCTTAACTTAGTTGCCGGAGAGGAAGGAAACCACTCAGGGATTTCACAATGAGGCTGATGGGGACTTTTAAAACGGAGTTTAATGGTTGTGATAGGAGAACTGAGGATTGTAGTTACTCCACAATACTAACCTAATTGAGAGTGAAAAGGAAGCCTGTACAGAATAAAAATATTCCAAAACATGCTTTCTGTTTGCAACAAGGCACTCACTAAATTAATACGGAAAACCTTTTTGTCCTGAATAAAAAGTGTTATGTTTGGGGCAAATACAATATAGTATTGAGTACCACACTCCATATTTTCAAGCATAGTGTTGGTTGCATCATGTTATGGGTATTTGTGTAATGTTTTTTTATTTTTTATAAAAAATTAAATTCACTTTGACATGTGGTATTGTGTGTAGATGAGTGAATTTAAAAATAATAAATGTTGAATTCATGCTCTAACGCTACAAAATGTGGAATAAGTCAAGGGGTAAGAATAATTTGAAGACACTGTAATTGAGAAGACTAGGCAACCAGGCTTATTGGCACTTTGTGTGTGTGTGTGTGTGTGTGTGTGTGTGCGTGCGCACAAGTGTTTATTTGCCTCCACTCTCACTGCTCTACAATTCCTCTCAGATGTAAACAAATCTAATCAACAAAATTGTGTCACAATACTGATGTGAAAACGGTAATTTAGAACTCAAAAACCAGCCCATTGTTATGTGGCAGAGCGTAATATAGTGCGTAGTAAGACATTCCAGTGGCTTGGGGGAAATTGCTGCTGTAACACAGTATGCTGTCATTAGACTAGCCTTGTTCTATGGGAACACATACACAGCAGACTCACAGCCTACGGGCCATTGGCTTTCATTATTTTAGATGATTAAAGTTTATGTCCACTGGGTTCACGGAAACCCTCTGTCCTGTGGGCCAAAACAGTCAGAGTAATGTTATGGAGGGAGTGAAGGCCTGGGGCTGGGCCGTTGCTTTATTTGGTGGTGCTGCTGCTATGGCTTATGCCGTTAAGAGAATGAGAGACTGGCTGGCTCTGTTGTGTAGCGGGATGGAGACATTTAGTAGTGGTTTGGTGGAGTGGGATAGGAGGAGGGAGGGTTGCTGTGGTCATGGAGGGGGGGGGGGGTGCGGTGGTAGTGGGGTTATCTTGACGGATCACTGGAGAGGAGACACAGACGGAGAACTAAATCCCATTTGGATTGGTTAGTCCGGAGAGAGTCTTGTCTCCAGCAGCAGTGTAAGCAAACTGTTATGCTGTCTGTCTTGACTACTGTAAACCACATAGACAGCCGCACAGTTCTCTACTCCCGTCTTCTCATTGTCCATCAGGGTGTCTTTGCTCTGTTAGTCACCGTCTGCTCCATGAGGTTCTTCAACTACCAGGAAACAGGGTCCTAGTTGTGTCTTAATGTCTTGAATCTACAGTGAACCGTTGCGCTCCACCACTGTCAAATACATTATGCTTGGAAAAGTTATCGTTCCATGTAAAACAGTGCTGACCTCATGCAGTTCAGTTGTGCCCATAGTTTCTCACATCTGCAGTGTTCTGAACGGTTGCACTCCTGAATGCTGCACCACTGGTGTTAACAGAGTAGCATTTCAATAGCCCACTGCTCATAGTTTCAGAGAACTGCTTCAGGAGTAGGAAGTGGGGTGGTTGCTGTTCTTTCCAAGAACACAGTGGTGTTTATCCCATTAAGGAACTGAAACCTCCTGCAGGCTCACAGCTGTGGTGTGCAGAGTTTAACAGGAGAGACCTATCATAACACAATTCTCAGGAACACACATCCCAGTCAAATGCGCATCCTAGTCAAACACGCATCCCAGTCAGGAACACACACACTCACACCACATTTGATTTGTCACATGCTTTGTAATTAACAGGTGTAGACTAACAGTGAAATGCTTAATTATGGGTCCTTTCCCACAATTGATAACCTAACTCGTTGCACACGTCATAGCACTTAGTCACACCCCCATGTGTACAAGCCTCCTGGGCCTGAGTAGGCACAAGTCAACCCCCGTCCTCTGTAAAAAGGGCCAAAAAACATCTAAACTATTTGAGAAATTGCTGACATTGTTTTGGGGCTGCTTGCGTTAAGCCTGACTTGGGAAATGGTTCACATTTCTCCTTTGCTGCCTCGCGGCTCCAATCACAGACACACTATGCACGCGCTCACAGACAATCCCCTTCAATCGAAAGTGAAGCACGGTGTCGGTATCGGTGTGATAATCTGGGCCAGTGAGCAGGGTTCCTAGGGACTGGAGGGGAGGGGGAGGTGTCTCTCTCCTTGCTGTCTGAACACCGTGCCTCAACAGGCCCAACACCTTTTAACACTTAGAGGAGAAACACACAGGAACATCATGTGACTGGAGTCACTATAGAAAGGGCAGGATTATATCCTCAAAGGGATGTACCTGCACTTGTAGGAGGAGACAGGTGTGGTATAACCTGATTTTAAAATAAACTGCTTCTCACTGCTTACTTTAGTTGCACTTGTTGAAGCGTTTACATTTGCAAGTAGTGTGTGAGAGCTTTTAGCCTCCATAAGGACTGTTTGATTATAGAAGGTCAAGTATTGCAGTCGTGTTGGTCGCTATATTTTTTTTTAGTTGTTGAACCAAATCATTTGTAAATACTCATTTTACACTGCGTGTACAAAACACCTGCTCTTTCCATGACAGACTGACCAGGTGAAAGCTATGTTCCCTTATTGATAGCGCTTGTTAAATCCACTTCAATCAGTGTAGATGAAGGGGATGAGACAGGTTAAAGAAGGATTTTTAAGCCTTGATGAAATTGAGACATGGATTGTGTGTTGCCATTGAGGGTGAATGGGCAAGACAAAAAGTGCCTTTCAGCAGGGTATGGTAGTAGGTGCCAGGCACAACGTTTTGAGTGTGCAGGAACTGCAACCCTGCTGGGTTTTTCCAAACTCAATAGTTTGTGGATCAAGAATGGTCCACCACACAAAGGACCTCCAGCCTTCTTGGCACAACTGTGGGAGGCACTGGAGTCAACATGGGCCAGCATCCCTGTGGAGCGCTTTCCTTGTATAGTCTATGCTGCGATGAATTAAGGTTGTTCTGAGGGCAAAAAGGGTGCAACTCAATATTAGGAAGGTGTTAATGTTTTGTACACTGTGTACTCCAATGGTTTGGTGAGGAAACGCTAACGTGATGTCCCTTGCGACATCAAGCACATCCACAAACCACGTGTCTGTTACTGTGTCCGTTCCATTTCCTTATCTTTAAATATAGTCAGTGCGACTTCAGGCCCATTTCCTTTCCCTCCTCCTTAGTCATAGAGCAGAGGAATTGGATTATGGTTGAATCAACGCAGCCCGGGGCAGTAAATGTGATTTGGTCTGGGTTAGCTCTGCTCTCTGATTGGATTAGAGACGGTCTGTGTCGTCTGCTGGTCACTGTCTTCAGACACTCAGGATGGGACCCAGGAGAGAGAGGGAGAGAAGAGAGGGAGAGTGTGTGTGTATACCGGCTAGGGATTCCCCGTTAGATGCATAGTCTTATGTAGACATGTAAACACATACATTCACTATGGCTGCCACAGTAATTGTATGAATGTGTAACTGACAATTATGGACATTAAACGTGTATATATATTTTGTCATCGTCTCAATATATTCATTTTTAGGAAGAGGGGGATTTGAACTTTAACATTTCTTTTTTTCTTTGACGAGGGTAAGGTTTGTAATTATTTTACGAGCAGAACCACATGGTCGGGAGTGAAATCTTTAAGAAAGTATGTCATAGCTCAATTTTGAAGATTCATTAGAAGTGCACATTTGTTTTCCAAATAAAAAATGACCATCATGACTCATTTGCATGAGAATGAATTGTTACCCAAAATCCCGTAATCGTCACAGCCCTAGCATTCACACTCGAGGACGCAAACCCACATGACACAGGCATGCACGTACACGCACACACACACACCCTCAGTGGGCAGTGAGGTCTGGTCATGTGTCTGGCTGGCGTCTCCACCACCCACAGCCTGCTGCTGTAGTGTGGAAGCTCTACTGATTTAGTGCTGTCTCTCTCTGGTTCCATCAGCTTCATCAACATACTGTGGTTGTGTCTGTCAGAAGTGAACCTGTTCTTCATGGGTAGTGGTGAAGCCCTGACTTATTAGGCATATCATCGTATTTTGACCATCTGTTAGTAGGGTCATGAACTTTGCATGACAACGGGTTGGAACGGACTCAACAGGATGTCAGGCCTGTTGAGGCCTTGTGGGCCAGACATAAGGAGAACTAAGGTCCTGACTCCATTTGGCCACAGCCTGGCGAGGGGCGGACGGTGAGGGTGTTTTCTGTCCTGCCTCACCGCTGTACCACTGGCCTAGCTAGTGTAGGCCCCTCTCCTCTCGGTGGAAACAGCCTGTCGTAGCTGAGCGGGGAATAGGAGGTGGTGGATGGAGGGGAGGTGGCCTCTGTTATTTTCAGTCCATTGTGTCTACTTCCTGTGGGCCAGTGGTTATTGGAGCAGGGTGTTAGGCTTGACGGAGGTGGGGAGGAAAGGAACCAGACTTGGTTGACTCTACGCTGGCTGGCTGGCAAGCAGCTTGGATGACCAGCTACCACGCTCCTGTCTTCGCTTCCCTATACCCGTCTCCTCTCCGAATCGGCACCACCAGGTAAAACATTCGTTGGCATACTAGTGGTAGCCATGTTTTCCTCTGGTTGCTATGCATGTTTTTTTACTTGTTGTTGGGGAAATGATTTTCGAACCACACGTCTGGCGGGTAACACCTACCCTCTCTCGGCGCCTATGGTGCCTCTTTCTTTCAAGTCGGACGTTGTAGATCCCTCTGTCTGCAGCTTGTTTGTTTATCCGTTGCGCGTGGACAGTGTTTGACTCCGCAGCTAAAAACCCAGTAACACGGGGGACAGGAAGTGGGCGGTGGAAGTGTGCCATCCGCCCTCACTCTTATGTAAGGTGAAGCCTCCTCCAGGCCGGCCGTTGTAGGCGACGTGTATTATTCGAAGACGAGGAGAGGAAGCTGGGCAGTACCTGTGGTAATAACACTCTCAATAAGAGCCTTTCTGTCTGGTAGCATTGGGATAAACAGTAGACCTTTCTCAAGAGAGCTAAATCTCATTAGGTTTACTTGCATGTCCATGTAAATGGGGGTATTGAGTTTGTAACCTGCACTATACAGTATATTATCTAACCTGTGTAATCAGTGTGTGAATCCGTTCTGCTCGGTATTGTGTTGAGACAACAAAATGCCACACTTGTGGAGTTGTGGGGGCCCAAAGGGGACGATGGATGGATGGATGGACGGACAGGACATCCCCAGTTCCCCCTCACACTCAGGACAGGGCCCCTCGCCTAAAGGATTCCCTCCTCCCATGGGTCCAAGCCCAACGGGGGGGGGGGGTCTATAGTTAGCCCTGACCAACGGACCTCCTGCCGCGTGACAATGGAGGCAAAACAGGATGTCTTTTTGCCCTGTGTGTGTGTGTGTGTGTGTGTGTGTGTTGGGAACAGATGACCAGGAAGATTAAAAAAGAGGAGAAAAATGCCAACAAAGTGGCAACTTCCAGCAGCAAGGGATGGTTTTTCCTTGTGTCTCTCCCCTCTCTCGCTCTCGTGTTTCTCTTCTAAAAGACCCTGTTTCCTGGTAAACATTGAGAGAGAGAGGGGGAGGAGGGGGGGGGGGGTGTTTGGTTTGGCGTTCGAGCAATGGATTGGTACCTACTGTTCAGTTGGTGGTTGTGTTTGTGTGTTCAGTCGCTGTGTGAGAGCTGTTACTTAACCACGCTCTCTCAGCCATGAACGATGGGAAATCAACCAACACGTTAATGTTTAAGCCCACTCACTCATAGTTAATGCTTTACCCGCCTTAGGCCTCTGCAGCCTAACCTGGGCTGACTGGAGCTGTACATACTGGGGGATGTGGTGGGGAGGGAGGATTTCTCCACTCTGGCAACCATCAACCCTGTCTGTCGCTGGGGGTTTCGGGTTGCAGGTGGTGGAGAAAACGGAACCAGTTGAAGAGGGAGATAAAAAAAATAAAAAAAACAGGCCATTCCCACGGGACCACTGTTACTGTGCTATTGGTCTCCCACCCTCTCTTGTTCTCTCGCCCCCCACCCCCCTCTTTCTTTCTCTGCCTTTCCTAATGAATGATTGTGGCCTGACCCCTGACTGAGAGCTCCTCTTGTCTTCGCCTTAAGAGTCAGTCACACAGTACTAGCCTAGCCCTCACAGCAGCAGTAGTACGGCGTTGGGTGACAGTATGACAGAGGGACAGCAGCAGAGATGGGACATTGGGAAAGTAGGATCTGGTGGACAGGGGAACTGCCTCTAACTGTGCCTCTTTGGATAACACCTCCCAGCTGACCAACACTCCCACAGACCGGTAAGAACTAAAGCACCTCCATTATCTCAACTGGGAAGAAGCAGAAGGTGTTCCAGTACTGCACACTTGTGGGCCCAAGACTACAGGAAAGCCTTTGAAGAAGTGTGTGTGTGTGTGTGTGTGCTGTTTGGCTGGATAGCAGGGCTATCCAACATGGATTTGTGTTCTTTGGACTGTCAGTGTAGAGGGTCCGACGGTGACAGTGTCTCGCTGGGTGTGAATTTCACAGCTGCACATCAAAGAGCGGGACTATGGGACGGCGGAGAGGGAGGGAGGCTTGTTTTGTTCATCATGGTAGATCAATATAGTGATCACATCCAGCCAGCTCGTGCAGCTCAGGGTCTGATGCATACAGCTACAGCACCATACTGGAAGGCTATGTAGATGGGATGCTCTCTATGCATCCTCACTTAGGATATATCCTCTCAACAGGACATGGAATTGTAAGGTGAGGATGTTTCTCTTGCCATTGTTTGTGTGTAGGGCTTTTTGTCAGAATACTGTACCTTGGCTGTTGGGTCACTTCATTGTTAGCGTCATATGAAAACAAGATGAGAGAAGTGGAGCTCCTTCTTTTTCCTGTTTAAAAATGATTCTTTTTTTTTAGAATTCTCCTCTCTCTCGCAACATCACAGAAATCATCATTAGTCAGTCTCAGCGACGCAAACGTTTTATGAACTCTGCGTCTGGGGGTTTTTGGGTCGCCATATTCTCCAGTCTGTCTCCTCCGTTGTTATTGCGGCCTCATGTGTATGAAGACTTATGCTGATTCCATGCCTTTTTCTGTTGCTGTTAGCAGTGCTCTGCATAAACTGTAGGCTATTTTTACAGCTGGCCTTTCTCTTACAGAGAGGAGGAGAGAGAGGATCGTCCTTATGTTACACTTTGATGTAGGTCCCTGCCAGTGTATTTCCAGGGGGGAGGAAATTGTTTAAGGTCACAGTATATGATGATGACATTAGGTGGACTGGCCACTGTTTTTTTTCCTTCTGATGTTGGCGCATCCAGAGTCAAATCTTGTCCCCTTGCTATTTGTACATCTTGTGTTCCTGACCAGTGTAGGAAGAAATGAATCGAGCACAGAGAGAGGAGTTGGATGTGATCGTAGTTTTGTAGTCCTATTCCCCTGCATGATGAGCACTCGCTTGCTCGAGGGAGGGAGGGCTAGACTCTGAGAGATATATATATATATATATTAATATACACACTGCAACGCAGGATCAAGGAGTTAGCCTGCTAACGGGCCTAAATATTCTGAAATAACTATTGTTTTTAGAAAGATACTTGAAATGGGCATGGTCAACTCAACAACCAAAAACACATATCTAAGTTCAGCTTCCTTTTGTCAACCAGAAAATAAACGTATTTCTGGTTGTTTATCAAAGTTAGCTGGCTAACTCATTGGTCTTTCTTGGTAGTATTACCCCTCTGGTGTTAGCCTACACCTGGCATGGTTGTTGTTGTTGTTTACAAGGTTGCTGTAATAGAAGGTCACCGGTGCTCCTCAGCCCATTCCTCCTCCACCTCTTTTCTTACCAGCATGACTTTATTTTTCTCTCTCCTTTTTCCCCCTCTTTATTTTGCTTAAACACACACAGGAATTGAGGGGGATTCTCCATGATTCATATTAGCCAAGGGCTGTGTAATGGAAGTGTGTGGCCTCCTCAGCCCTGTGTCTCCATCAAGCCTGCTGCTGGCTCACATATCGGTGCAGGTGCTGGGGATAGGAACTAGGGACTGACTCTGTAGAGTGGTTGTGTTAGATTGATAGCCCTATGGTTCTATGGTGGTTTTCCTGGAGACAGCATTGACCTCAGACTGGATGTGGTGGTCGTCTTTTCCCCCCCCCCTCCCATTTGTGGTTTTCAAATACGGTTTTCTTTTCTCCTGCTTGTGATGTGGGAGAGTAGTTTTTTAATTTTATTGGAAGCAAAATTAGTTTGAACTGAAGTTTTATAACTGACCTAATGTCAAGTTAATCACGATGGCCGAATATATTTATTTTTCCTGTTTCATGGTAATGCCTCAAATTAGCCAGTTAAACAGAGAAATTTATGCAGTGATGGAAAGAAAGTGAGAAGGTATAAAAAGCAAGCACCTTAGTCAGTATGCACAGAGCTGCAGTCTAGACTGTCATGCGTGACCTCTCCCTGGGTGCTTGGCAACGTCACTCGCTGTGTGCCTTTTTTGTTTTTAGAGGGCCACTCGTATTCTATTTGGACAAAAATCCCCTTCCCCCACCGTATGTGTTCTAAATGAGCATGTAGACTTTGTGCCCATTAGAATATCCTGTTAAAGGCAGGAAAAGCCTTGGTATCAACCACTCTCTTACCCAGCTCCCTGTTTCAATCAATTATCAACAAAGTGTCTGTTTGGTTTTAAATATGAACTCTTTGTTCAGTTCATGCTAGTCCATTTCATACCAGTCAGTCGACACGAGTGGACTTGAGAGGACCACAGTCCGCCCCAGTAACTCCCCTCAGTAAGAGTCTTGGTGACGTAACGTTACTAGAGTGCCTCTGACGATTGGCTATGAAATGACACGCTGTAAACAAGCACAACAGAGCAGTGAATTTAACAGGTGTTTTTATTAATGAACATTCAGGATAATGTGTATCCAAGTCTTTACTGTGTTGTAATGTCAACAAATTGCACATCCTGCTTTCACTGGACATCTTCATTGGTTTAGAAAACGATCAGAAATTAACAGCTCAACGCAGAAGTGTCAATTTTCACTTAGCAACGGAGCTGATAAAGAGAGGAGGTAGAGAAGTGACGCTCTAGCAGGGTGTGTGTGTGTGTGTGGGCTACTGTGAGTGTGAGCGAGTGACATGGGGAACAGGGAGGCAGGAGGGAGAGACGAGTGACCTCAACCAACCAATCAGACGTGTTCTATAGTAGACTAATAGTATAGCGTGAGTCCTACACAGTTACAAACAACTCCATCTAGAATATCAAATCAAATTGATTTATATAGCCCTTCGTACATCAGCTGATATCTCAAAGTGCTGTACAGAAACCCAGCCTAAAACCCCAAACAGCAAGCAATGCAGGTGTAGAAGCACGGTGGCTAGGAAAAACTCCCTAGAAAGGCCAAAACCTAGGAAGAAACCTAGAGAGGAACCAGGCTATGTGGGGTGGCCAGTCCTCTTCTGGCTGTGCCGGGTGGAGATTATAACAGAACATGGCCAAGATGTTCAAATGTTCATAAATGACCAGCATGGTCCAATAATAATAATAATAATAATAATAATAATAATAATAATAATAATAAGGCAGAACAGTTGAAACTGGAGCAGCAGCACGGCCAGGTGGAAGTTGAAACTGGAGCAGGATATATACGTAGCAGCCTACTGTTGTACTTGGTCATTGTAGCCTGACCTTCTCCTTTCATTTATAATTCTAATATATCTCCTAATTTTTGCCCCACATGGAGGTTCTGACTGTACCCTATTGCCGCTTTGATGACTTATGATTAGCCAACTACAAGAAGCTACGCTCACCACTCTCGTGAATAGCAAAGAGCTGCAGCATAAATTATTCTCACGGTCTCTCTCTCTCTCCTTGTCATGGGAAACATATGTTCACATTGCCAAAGCAAGTGAAATTGGTAATAAACAGTAAGAAATGAACCCTAAACATTACTCAAGTTTCAAATGTCATATTATGGGTATATACAGTGTTGTAACAATGTGCAAATACACTGAAGAAATATGTAAACAACATGTAAAGTGTTGTTCTCATGTGACTGAAATAAAAGATCCCAGAAGTGTTCCAAATGCTTTTCTCTCAAATTTTGTGCACATATTTGTTTACACCCCTGTTAGTGAGCATGTTATCCTTTTTGTCAAGATAATACATCCACCTGACACCAAGCTCTGGTGGACATTCCTGCAGTCATCATGCCAATTGCACACTCCCTCAAAACTTGAGACATCTGTGGCATTGCGTTGTTTGACACAACTGCACATTTGAGTGGCCTTTTTATTGTCCCCGGCACAAGGTGCACCTGTGTAATGATCATGCTGTTTAATCAACTTCTTGATATGCCACACCTGTCATGTGGATGGATTATATTGGCAAAGGAGAAATGCTCACTAACAGGGATATAAACAAACGTTTTAGAGAAATAAGCTCTTTGTGTGTGTTAGGCATTTCTGGGATCTTTTATTTCAGCTCATGAAACATGGGACCAGCACTTTATATTTTTGTTCAGTGTAAGAGGAGGCTGTGCTCTGTAAATGGGGAGTGTTTGGCGACCAGGCCCGGGAGGAAACCAACCACGCAGACTCCAACCTCTTTTATTGACTGTGCAGGAACAGGACCATAAACTGCACCGGAAGGAAGACTTCACTGGCTCAGGATTCAGGAGATTGGTTGAAGTCTCAAGATGTGATACTGGCTGGAAAAATAATAAAATCCTGCTGCTTTGTCTGCAAGGAATGTGGCTGTCTTACTGAGAAGCAAAAGTCTTTGTCTTTCAGTTTAGGTCTTTTTGTTACTGGTAGTGCTGAGATGTTGTTTTGTGGTTGTGATGAGGCCTGTGAAGGTTAATGGAATGACCACACTCACTAACAAAAATTAAAATAGTATAATTAGTTTTTGGTGCATATTTCCTCGTGTGTGTGTGTGGGGGGGGGGCATAGGCCAACCAAATTCTTGTTTGCCGCAACACCTTGCTTGTTTCAGCAAGGAGCAACAAAGTTATATGTTTAGAGGTCATGTTACTGTGGAAATGGACTGAACCGCATGAATGCCCGACCGTCCCCTCTTCAGTCCGTTGTTCATTACGCGATTATACAGTAATTGTGTCAACCAAGCCCAGGATGAATCTAACCGAGCACAGGAAGTAAGACTCTTACCTGGCCCAGGATTCAGGAAATCGGTTAAAGTCTCACTGAGCATGTTTACATGCACATTAATATTTCGATGTCAAACTGATTATGGCATTAGTCACGTAAACACCTTTATCTGCTTGTCTTAATTGGGCTAAGGTCCTAAACAATGTAACACCTAGTTCTGAGCAATCTTTAGAATTATTAGGATATGGAAACGGCTTTTCTGTGTTCCAGCTGTCTATTTGATCTGTGTATGTGCCAGCACCGGTAATGCAAGTGTAACGGCTAGCTAGTTAGCGGTGGTGCGCGCTAAATAGCGTTTTAATCGGTGACGTCACTTGCTCTGAGACCTTGAAGTAGTGGTTCCCCTTGCTCTGCAAGGGCCGTGGCTCTTGTGGAGCGATGGTTAACGATGCTTCGTGGGTGACTGTTGTTGATGTGTGCAGAGGGTCCCTGGTTCGCGCCCGGGTATGGGCGAGGGGACGGTCTAAAGTTATACTGTTACACAAGTGGAAGAACTTAAAGTATTCACACGTGGTCAATTTCAGCCAACTTTTGTGGACTCTGCGTCTGCCAGCACATTGATAGTTTAATTTGTTGTGCGGCGTGAGCACTCCATTTTGAGAGGTGGCCTGAGTTCTGTTCACTTGAATTACGAGGGCCGGTTCCCCTTTTTTAGGGAAATGTGAACACCGCTCCCCAGGTTCGTGATTATTCCCACACCACAGAGACAGTTTACTCCACCATAACCCTCACATTGGTGCCACAACAAAGAGAACGTGTGGGTTTGCAGAAAAACCCGTTTTTGGATATTGATTAACCATTGTCAAGTATGTAGAGGATATTCCAAAATATTTGGTGTCTTTAGTTCAAGATTATTTGTTGGCAATATGTGATCTTTAGTATAGGCTTAGAGCTTCATAAGCTGTTTATTAATTGAGGGGTTGGAATAGTGTGAGAAGACAACATATTTGGTGTAAGTCACAACAGGGTACAACATCTCTAACTGTCACGTACAAACGTTATGTCTGAACTGCGAATCGAATATTCTTTTGCAAAAATAACACGGTCACTGTAGTATGTTTTTATTTAGTCAATTTTCTGCATTTATTCAAGTCCCATGATGTAGCCTGATGTCAGATCTGTCCACAACAGGATTATTAGGGACATTTTTCTGCTTGCAAAGCATGTAAACATGTCTTACTGAAAAGGGAAGGGGATACCTAGTCCGTTGCACAACTAAATCCGTTTAACCCAAATGTCTAACTCAACCCTTCTGAATCGCCCGGGGAGCAGTTGATGTTGGGGGTTAACTGCCTTGCTCAAGAGCAGAACGGCAGATTCCTACCAGCGATATTTTGGTTACTGGCCGGAAGCAAGGTTTTTGTCTTTCAGTTACTGTTAGTGCTGAGGGGAATTTTGAAAATGTTGTGGTTCTGATAAGTTGTGTGTGTGTGAAACGATGACCATATCCTCGTTCTCAAAGAGGAGGAAAAGAGTGCCAATATTAGAGGAAGACTCATGACTGCTGAAGTCTGTTATCCATCAATGTCAGTGAAATAAAACATGATCAACTTTTTTAGTGGAATGGGAATGTGTGTGTGTGTTTTGCTTTTCAGAGATTCTCTTGGGTAATCGTTTCACTATCTTTCCAAATATATGTGTGTATTGGGGTGCATTTTAATTTTAACACACACACACTCCACCCCTGCCTGTCTGGCCCTCCCCCTCTGATTTAGTGGTGGGTTGGTGGCTAGTGGCTGCTGCTTTCTGCTGTGTGCTGCTGGCAGTTAAGGAGGTCTGGGACCACCTGATTACACTACACAGGAAGTCAGAGGAGGGAGAGGTCACACTGCAGCCCCACGCAACACACTGCACCTCTCCATAAAGACAGGAGAGCAGACAACACTCTCACAATTTAACCAGACGCTCAAGGAGACTCTTCAAAACCCTGCGAGCAGCACTCGTAAGGTACAGTAAAGGGAACGCTCGGTCTCCTGTGTTTGTTTGGACAGTGTGTCAGCCAGGGGAGGTAATATCAAATTTTGTGTGTGCGTGCAAGGGGATTAAAGCTGCCAAAAGGGTTGCTGGGAGAGGCCAGGTGAGATGACAAACTCACCTGTGGAGTGTGTGTGTGTGTGTTAGTGGAGCAGCATGGGCTGAAACGCTCACTCATCTGTGGTGGAAGGCGTTTGGGGTGGAAGAACGGGGTCACAGAGGGGTCGAGGTGTTTTGCTGTCTCCTTTTTGGCTTGATCTCTCTCAACGTAATAGGAGCTTCTGTTCTGCTCCTGCTGTCTCGTTGACTTTGGGCGACATGTGAGAGGCTGGCGTAAGGAGGACCAGGCAGCCGTACTCTACTTTTACTGAACAAATAGATCCAGATGTTTGTTCTATTCAGTTGTTGGAGGGAGTACTATTAAATCCACTCATGCTTGTTGAGGTGTTAGCTCTGTATTTTATTACTGATTGAAAACCAATGGCTTTACAATAGCTGTGAACTGAAACACTTGCCACCTTTTCTGTTGAACTATTTTATTTTGGCCTCCTATGTCTGTTTGACATGAACTGTACCAGCGGTTTAGATGGGTTTTGAATTCCCCTAACGACTGTGCCAGGTTAGTCAGCATCTGGCTCTGTCCATCACAGAGACCATTTTCTCTCTGTTCGGTCTCTCTCCTGCTCACTCGCGGGGAAAACTGCCATTGCTCCTCAGTCTCAAACTGCCATCGCTCCTCCAGCTCCTAGCCCTCATTTCCTGCCCCCGCGTGGCTCTTTCTCGTTCCCTTTCTCTTATTCTCTGGCTCTGTGTGTGTGTGTGTGTGTCTGCAGGGGCGGCTGGCCTGTACCTCTGTCTCTCTTCTCTTCTCTCTCCCTGGGGTTCCTGTCTGGCCAGGGAGGATTGTTAGGACACATACCGACTCCCACTGATTAGAACAGAAACAAGGGAGGCCTTTTCTCACTTCAGAGGAACCTTGAATAAACTCACATTGTGGCAGTTGGTGGTTTGTCAATGGCCTTTCGACACACTGACAGTTACCATCACTCTGTTGTTTTGTTTCCCCAAACCTCTAGAGGTGCCATACTCATGCCTTTTGTGTGCACAATTTGCCTTTATAAGCAGATCCAGGACCTGTTATATTGTTGCTAGTGATTAACGTGACAGTTGCTGGCAGGCAAAGCTGATCCCAGGTCACATGTTGATGGCAGTAAATAACAGGAGAAGGGACTGACCACTGACCACCAGTCTCCAGGCAGCTGGACCTCAGGCCTGCCTGCCTGCAGATGGAAGTCCCCTTTCCCTCCAGAGGAGGAGGGGGATGACGCCTGGACAGACACTCAGCCAAAGGGCATACACACTGCTCGAGCGTCAACTGGCCTTCGCTGACCGCCATATTATCTCTTGTGGCCTATGAGGATGTAAAAATAGCTGTTTAGCAGCAAGAATCTTAGACATGCCCAGAAAACAAAGACTGATTTATGCAAGCTGCTGGGCTAAGCATAGAGAGGCTTTTGTGCCCCCAACCTCCCTCTCTCTCCAGACCTCATCACCAAGGCCGCGAGCGCCAAAACCTCTGACGCTCTCTAATACTCTACTTTAATAACGGGCATTGTTTGGGACGGCCTTGGGGTCCTTGCTGATTGGCTTGGCGTACCACAATGGTGTACGCGATTTGTATTTGTTTATAAGCCCTAATGTTGGACGTCATTCAGAATGTGTGGTTGATTCTCACTAGTGCTTTCACGTCTAGTTCTTCGAATACTATTTCCAGCAGGTCTGTGTTTTTATTGGCTTCTCCCAAGTCATTACTGGAAAGCTTGACTTGTATACCTGTTGCAACACTGAGCTTTTAAAGAGGACAGCATTATGATGAATGCCAGAGCCAATGGTATTGCAACTGAATGCGTCTCGCATCTGTCATGAACATGGAACAGGAAAAGTTCCAGAATGGCTCCTCCCACTGTCTCTCCCTTTTTCCCAGCACTGTTGCACAAACACAGTCCTGTGGCCTGCCTGCCTACATGAGCAGCTCTATAAGAAAAACAACAAATGCTCCACTACCCGGAATGCCCCATAGAATCTAGGCTACATATGCTCTGAAACGCACTTGATTAGAACACATGCTTGCTGGGAAAACAAGATCTCAACGAGGGTTATTCTGTTGAAATGACCTGCGTTTGCACGGCATCGTCTTTGTTTGTGGGACCTTTCAAAGCACAGTTCATGTGTTCACAGTCTGGAAAAGCAAAGCGTAATCAAAGGCAAACCAACCAACGTGTGAGAGATGACTGCAACGTATCCTGTGTGGTTTTTAATAAGAAGGACCAATGACGCGCGTACGACGTGGACGTGGTCTGTGGGTTTTCCTCATCTTGTTCTATCCTGGTGCTCGAGCGTAACCTGACTTGAGAACAAACAGACCTGTTTGTTCAAGGTAGAGGGAGCAAGATGGAGAGCGGGAGGGAGAGAGGAACAAGTTAGTCGTTTGGTTTACAGGCAGAGCTGAGAGGAGGTTGCTGTCGAATGGGGGGTGGCAGCTGAAGAACGCTTGGTTCTCGGGTTACCGCACCTAATGCCTCAACTAGCTCCCTGCTCTCTTCTCCCTAGCTGCCTCTCTCCCACAAGACTCCTCCATTCACCACAACACATGGCTGGAACCGAGGCTGCTACTGTTAGTCAGGGCTAGAGAGATGTAGTCGAAGTCAGATGTTTACATACACTTACGTTGGAGTCATTAAAACTAGTTTTTTTAACCACTCTACAAATTTCTTGTTAACTAACTATAGTTTTGGCAAGTCGGTTAGGACATCTGCTTTGTGCATGACACGTAATTTTTCCAACAATTGTACATAGATTATTTCACTTATAATTCATTATTACAGGGGGTCAGAAGTTTACATACACTAATTTGACTGTGCCTTTAAACAGCTTGGAAAATTCCAGAAAATGATGTCATGGCTTTAGAAGCTCCTGATAGGCTAAATTACATCATTTGAGTCAATTGGAGATGTACCTGTGAATGTATTTCAAGGCCTACCTTCAAACTCAGTGCTTCTTTGCTTGCCATCATGGGAAAATCAAAAGAAATCAGCCAAGACTTCATAAAATAAATTGTAGACCTCCAAGTCTGGTTCATCCTCCGGAGCAATTTCCAAACGCCTGAAGGTACCACGTTCATCTGTACAAACAATAGTACGCAAGTATAAATAGCATGGGACCACGCAGCCGTCATACCGCTCAGGAAGGAGACGTGTTCTGTTTCCTAGAGATGAACATACTTTGGTGAGAAAAGTGCAAATCAACCCCAGAACAATAACAAAGTACCTTATGAAGATGCTGGAGGAATCGGGTAATAAAGTATCTATATCCACAGTAAAAAGAGTCCTATATCGACGTAACCTGAAAGGCCGCTCAGCAAGGAAGAAGCCACTGCTCCAAAACCGCCATAAAAAAGCCAGACTACGGTTTTCAACTGCACATGGGGACAAAGATCGTACTTGTGCTTTGCTGCACTTCACAAAATAGATGGCTTCATGAGGACGGAAAATTATGTGGATATATTGAAGCAACATCTCAAGACATCAGTCAGGAAGTTAAAGCTTGGTCGCAAATGGGTCTTCCAAATGGACAATGACCCCAAGCATACTTCCAAATTTGTGGCAAAATGGCTTAAAGACAACAAAGTCAAGGTATTGGAGTGGCCATCACAAAGCCCTGACTTCAACCCTATAGAAAATTTGTGGGCAGAACTGAAAAAACGTGTGTAAGCAAGGAGGCCTACAAACAGCTCTGTCAGGAGGAATGGGCCAAAATTCAACCAACTTATTGTGGGAAGCTTGTGGAAGGCTACCTGACACGTTTGACCTAAGTTAAACAATTTAAAGGCAATGCTACCAAATACGAATTGAGTGTATGTAAACTTCTGACCCACTGGGAATGTGATGAAAGAAATAAAAGCTGAAATCAATCATAATCTCTACTATTCTGACTTTATGTTCTTAAAATAAAGTGGTGATCCTAACTGACCTAAGACAGGGAATTTTTACTTGGATTAAATGTCAGGAATTGTGAAAAAGTGACTTTAAATGTATTTGGCTACGGTGTATGTAAACATCCGCCATCAACTGTACCTCTCTGGGTTGGGTCTCTGCCTGGTCTTTTCCCCTTGGACTACTGACTGCTCATTGTTTCTTTATGGCTTAGTCCATACATCTCATATGGCTGTAGTCCATATGAGAAGGGTTTGGTCGTACGTCACCTCCACGTGACCTAGTCTGGAAGAAAAGCAGTCACTGTCTGCAGACTGGCCGGCCTGAAAATATGTAACCCCGTTCTTTGTCAGTGTCACCAAGCCATCTTGTTATTTGTTATGGCATCATCGATACCCTGACCTCTTCTCCCCTCTCCACTCCTTTCCTCTCCCTCCCTCCTCCTCCATGCTCACTCCCGTCTCCTCTCTGATTCTGTCCTGTCTCTCTCGGGTTCTTTCCCCTTCTCTCTCCCCTCTCTCCTCTGTCTCTGTCTCTCTCTCTGGGCTTGGAGAGAAGCTGTTTTCAGAGGAACAAACGGAGAGGCTGTTCCGAGCCGGGGATGAGTCAGTGCAGCTGGAGCTGCAGGTCACACGCCCCCGGCGCCCTCTCTCTCCCTCTTTCTCCATCCCAACTCCGCCAAGATTGCTTTTGCTGGGCCCAGCGCTAAATGCTAACACACCCAAAGCCACTGAGGGAGCTATGCTAGGCTTATACTGCTAACAACCACACCAGTCACTGAGGGAGCTAGGCTATTATAATGCTAAAAACATGTGCAAAGTGAGTTGTGCCAATGCTATGCTACAAATGCATAATCGCTGTTAGCCCCATGCTTTTGCTAATACCAAACATAGAAAAACAGAGTAAATCTATTGCATTCCACAAGTTTGATTTTAAGCAGAGAGTTCTACGCTAATGCTAACAACAATCTGAGTAAGGGATAGTTCCAGGCTAATACTGACAACTGACTCAGTCATGGGAGCAAAAGGGTTCAGGACACTATCATCCAGATGTTTCCTTTCATAAATCAACAGACTTTGATACGCTCTTTTGTCAGTCTCTCCCTTTGAAACTCTTAAGAGAAAAGATGGTTTACAATTGTATCATTATTCAGGTCAAGACCGTAAAACAATCTGACCTCACCCCTTACTAAGCACACACAATGGCCGAAAGAAGAAAGGGGGACTGAGAGAAAGGGATATTTCGTGAGGCACCTGCTGTCTTGAGTGTAGGAGAGAGACCATAAAAACATAGCTGCTCCATCCATTTAAAGTTGACATATGCTCTTGATTTGAACCAGAGAAACGGATAGAGAGGGAGAGAACACTGGACCAGAGGGGTAATGGTTGACTCTCCACTACGACACTTGCTTAACCCATTAGCCCGGCCGCTCAGACATAATAGCCTCAGAGCTAACCACTGGGCGTGTGCCTTTAGACCTCATGCAGATACCACCTCCCGGAGTATCGTCTAGGAAGAGGTAGTATGACCTATTCTGGCCCTTGGAGCACTGGGAAGTGGGAAGGAAGGGAATCCCAATCAATCTGGTAATGACTAGATGGGGAAATGAGGAAAGTGGCTTTTGATGAGGTTGGTTAGGGTTTACCATAGTGTCAATAGTGAGTGACATCACTCCCCTGCAGAACCTGAGTCTCAGCCATAACGATGCATTTACTTTGAGGCAATGGCAACGTTTTCAGCGGTCAATTGCCTTTGTAGGTTGCAACCTTGTTTCCTTAAAACAGTAATTATCTACTTTTTACGTGACTTGTATGTACTCACTACAGTAAGTCGCTCTGTAAGAGTGTCTGCTAAATGTCAAAAACATTTAAAAGAATTTAAACTTGGCGTTGATTTTTGTTTTCATATTGTACCAACCCACATGCTTTCACTTGTCACTAGGCAGCATAGGCCTGCAGTGTTAAATATAATGGAGTGAGAGGTGGTTGTTTGTCAGCGAAGGTGACTGACTGTGTTGTAGCTAGGCAGACTGCTGACAGACACTGTAACCCAGTGTTGGTGGCAGTGCCAGCAGCACGAGGGGTGGTGGCCCGGGACTCTGCCCTGACATGTTTGACACACACTGAACACAAGCCAGTGTGCCTGGCTCAGTCTTTCCTCTCAAAGGTAGCAGCTGTGTGTGTGTTTATATATGTAGTTGGGACAGCTGGGCTCTGGTCACAAATTCCTACACAAACGGCCCCAGTAACCTCTAATCAGTTATGTAACCCAGTCAGTCAGTGGGTTATGATTCGTCTCGTGGTGTTACGTTGGTTCGCTACACTTATCAAGACAGATTAAACCCTTCAAGTTAATTTCCTGGTTTACTGTAGTGCATATCTGATTCTAGTGCCAAGTTTGTTTTCGGTCTTTATGTGTATCTCCTGTTCTTGGCTCATGCCTGGGTGAGTCAGTTGATTACGAGGCCAATCTGTGGGACTCCTTGTTGAGCTGCTGACATTGTAACACACCCCCTGAACCATTCACCACCCCACCTGGCTCAATGTGCGAATATCTGTTCAATGTGCAGGTAGGCCCTTTATGAAGAGGCAACCAAGCTAAAGCTGGACTTTAACAGCTATATAATAGACCGCTAATTTCCCCCGCAAAACTAGCACCATGGCTAAATCCCTGACCAACCAAACACTGTCAGTTTCCACTATTACGACCAATGCAAGAGCTTATGGTTAACAGTGGCTATGTGGTCAGTGGCTCCTGTTGTCGTTCCAAACGGACTGGACTCCGCTGTTCCGGCTCGTTGAGTCTGACGGTCCAGCAGGACACACGCTGTGCCACATTAGCCCTCGTTGGCACACGAGCCAGGGCCCATTTCACACTTACAAATGACTTCAGCGTCACCTTTCGCCTGCTTGTCAGTCGCTGGCGCTGGTATCCTAGGAACAACACTGTCCTATATGTTCAATTGACTGTTCTCTCTTTTGCTCCAAATGCTAATGTGGCAGGCATCCCAAAAATCCCAAGGCCTGCCTTGCTTAAAGTTGAACTATTTGTTTGAAACAATAAAGCCTCCACCCGCCTCTGTTTTGTTAAGGAATGGACCTAAAGAAATAGAACCAGTCTCATTCATAGACCGAGCTATGGATGCAAGGACAGACCAGCCATGATATCAAAATGCTAGTTTTAATGTTTTGAGACTATACCGTGTTAGTTTACATTTACTTAATTAATAAACATTGGAGTAAAACAGGCTGATATTTTGGGTGCTGATGGGTTATGACAGTGGAACTTAATAGTGGAAGTTAATAGGTATATATCATTAATTTATAAGACCAAAAATGATTGTAGCCCAATTAAGGATTCTAGCTTGAACTCTCAAGCCATCAGATATGTAGAGTATATGGATGTGTTTTAAGTGTGCCATTTATCTACCCTGGAGGACCATCCGTAGCCATCTGTGCTCTTAAAGGCTCTTTGGGTGCATTAGCTACCTTTTTCAATAGAATTAGCCCCCAAGTGCAGGAAGAAGCTACTATGTAGTTACCAATGATAAAGAATATATTGAATATCATGTTGCTGGGCCCATATTCACATAGTTTCTCAAAGTAGGAACGCTGATCGAGGATCCAGGTCTGGCCTGTCTATGTAATCATATTCATTAAGATCTATCTAAAAGGTGAAACTGATCCTAGATTGGCAGCAGTCCTACTCCAAGGTGCTGCCGTCTCACGGTTGTTAAACACCAGCCAGCTCCTCCAGCTGTCTGGCCTCATTTCTAGCTACAGTACCGGAGCTTGTCATTAATCACTGTCCTCAATGGCGGCATAATGTCCCATTCTTCTTCTTCTCTTCCCCTTCCAGAACATTCTTTGATTAGGATTATAGCCCGGTGGAACTCCCCAACCAGCTGGTGTGCTTATCCTTCTGGAATGTTCACTGTCACTATTGCATCATTTGGTTGTTTATTATGAGATGTGCCACAGTTAGACTATGTAATAGACGTTAGTTAGTTTGTTAGAACAGTCGAGGGCGGTTGCACAGAGATTAAGCCCACGCCTGGACTACTTTAAATAGCTTTCAAAGAAGATTCTCCATTATAAACACTAAGTACAGGAGTGGTTTTAATCTGGGTCTGTGTTTATCACTATAATAAACCAGACGCTAGGCTACATCATGCTGTATGATGGGTTGGTATTGTTTGGTTTTAATCTGGGTCTGTGTTTATCACTAATAAACCAGACGCTAGGCTACATCATTATTTTTTTATATATTTTTTTATTTCACCTTTATTTAACCAGGTAGGCCAGTTGAGAACACCTTTATTTAACCAGGTAGGCCAGTTGAGAACAAGTTCTCATTTACAACTGCGACCTGGCCAAGATAAAGCATAGCAGTGTGAGCAGACAACAAAGAGTTACACATGGAGTAAACAATTAACAAGTCAATAACACAGTAGAAAACAAAGGGGGGGTCTATATACAATGTGTGCAAAAGGCATGAGGAGGTAGGCAAATAATTACAATTTTGCAGATTAACACTGGAGTGATGAATGATCAGATGGTCATGTACAGGTAGAGATATTGGTGTGCAAAAGAGCAGAAAAGTAAATAAATAAAAACAGTATGGGGATGAGGTAGGTGAAAAAGGGTGGGCTATTTACCAATAGACTATGTACAGCTGCAGCGATTGGTTAGCTGCTCAGATAGCTGAGGGAGATAAGAGTCTCCAACTTCAAGCTGCCCCTTGATAAAGCAGCTTGATAAAGTCAAGCCCAACAAAGCCCACTGTTCTCTGGATAGGAGGGCAGGGCTGAGGGCAGGGCCGAGGGCAGCACCAAGGCCATAGCCAGGAATGTGGCGGTTGAGGGCCCCGTGCCCCACCCACTGTTACCCCCTTCCCTAACATCTGTCCCTGTCACTCTGATTCACCCCCCACACCCCATAACCAGTCTTCAATTGGGGGGAAACCCCCAATGTGGTAAAGTGCTTCAAGTATATTGTATTAGCTTTCTCTTTCCCGCTTATCTTCTTTCTCACTCACTCTTGTCTTCCTCCTTTACCTCTCTCTTCTCTCTATACTGTTCATCCATCTCCCTCTCAGACACTCCATCTCTCTCCCCTTCTCCCCCCTCTTTTCTCTGTCTTTGTCTCTGGGTCAGTGGGGCCCTGATGGCAACAGTGTGACTGCACTCGGATGGCATTCCCCCATCCAGCCCTCCCGGTTGTCCCCTCAATGGTGTCTCTGTCTGGCTGGAGGCTGGAGCGGGCACAGGGGTCTCTTCCTGCATCACACCCTATCAGAGGGCAGGGGAGGGCGCTTGAGGAGAGGGAGGAGGGGGGGGGACAGCTGCTGCACCAGGGGCTCCTCCTGTCTCGTCCCACTCCACTCCCCCGGACAGTGAAGAGTCAACACACACACTTGGTTACTACTTCGATTGTTTGGTTGGTTGTATGTAAGGACTGATTTGTGATCAGTTGAGATCTACTCTATCGTCTTGGGCCTTGTGAAGTAGACCAAACTGGATTAGCTGTGTTCTGTGATCAGTAACGACTGCTCTCGGATCAGTTTGGGGACTATTGGGTTATTGACTTCTGTGCCTCATTGACTACAATGGAGAAGAGGACAGTAACAGGGGTTCAGCACTGCTAGAGTCTTCATTGCCACTGCTGGCCTTTTCAGGATCGATAGCACACGGTAGGTCTGTGCTGGCCTGGTTCCCGATCTGTTTGTGCTGTCTTGCCGTCTCTTATGGTAATTGTCACAAGGGCCATAAGAGTTGCCATGACCACACAAACTGATCTGGAACCAGGCTAGGTCTGTGGACAGTTACTGTCTAACAGTGCTGCTATTCAGCTACTGTGTGCATCACTCACTGTCATGTGTGGTTGTTGTGAAGAGCTTTTTGGACTGTTTTCCACTGACAATAGAAAGTATGTGTCAGCGAGATGCCATTGGCAGTCTGGCTGGAGACACCAATGGCATTTCTGGTTGCGTGCAGTTTCACTGGATAGGAACCTGGCAGGGGTTTACAGGGACCAATTTAACTAAGTGTTAACTAGAGTAGAGGTGTGCTGAATGGAATGGTCACATGGGGTGTGTGGGTCAGTGGAGAGAGAGCCTTTGAGTGATTCTCATTGCTCATATTTTCCCTCAGCTCTTCATCCCTGACCATTTCCCTCCCACCCCTACACACGGTCTGCTACCATGCTAATATGGGAAAAGCACCCCTTAATCAAGTACTCCGTATTGAAGTTACAGTGAAGCACCACTCAAACAAGCCTTCTTCAACAAGCTCTTAACAACCACCTTTGAAACTAGTCAGACCAACTGTTACTATGGATAGCAGCAGAGTGGCAGGTAGCCTAGTGGCTAAGAGCGTTGGGCTTGTAACTGAAAGGTCTCTGGTTCGAATCCCCAAGCCAACTAGGTGAAAAATCTGTCGACGTGCCCTTGAGGTAAGGCACTTAACCCTAATTTCTCTGGATAAGAGCGTCTGTCAAATGTCCCCATGTCTGTTTTAAACCAGGGTCGTTTTCATTAGGCACCAAACGGTAGAAAAAATACTGAAACGGGAAGGAACTACCTGAGCTTGTCCAATAAGAAATGCTTAGCAAAAAATGAACACGACTCAGGCCTGGCCTAACCTCTCGCTCTTTCTCTCCCCCCAGTGTAACCTCACCCCATGGCCCTGTCTGTGTCCCTACAGGGTAACCTGAGCCCAGAGTGCTTTGTCATGTACCAGAGAGAGGGGTCGCCCTCCTCTTTTCTCTGACCGCAACAGAGCAACGCATCAACAACATGCTAATGTGTGCTGCTTGGGTTAGGTTAGGCTGCAGTTCATGCTGGACAGGACCAGTTGTACACAGAGTTAATTGCTCTGTGTATTATCTGGAGGCTGTTTTTGGTTGTTCTTGTTTTATGGTTGAATAAACAGTGATTATTAAATGTAGATATTTTAGGGCGGAGCATACTGTGTGGGAGCAGGGCGGGGTCAAGCAGACGTCTTGAACCCTGCGCCGGCATGTTTACTTCATGACTGTAAGGAGTGTTAGGGGTTTTTGCAGGGTTGTGCCATGAATGTAGGTCTATTAGAATTTCGAAGTGTGTGTGTGAACGTGCATTTCTCTGTGTTTGTGTTTCTGCTGTGCACTGCTGCATGTGTGTGTGTGTGTGTGTGTGTGTGTGTGTGTGTGTGCGCGCCCGCGCACCCATGTAAAGTTCCTCCAGCCAGCCAGCCTGTTTATTTCTCCAGGGTCGACTCTCCTGTTGACAGAGTAGGACAGCAGGACGATGCTCTTCCCACCCGGAGTTCTCTCTCCTCTCCTCCTGGCTGTTCGTCCCTACCCGGAGCTTGGCCCGCTAACAAAGGGAACTCTGTGGATGGAAAAAGAATTGAAGGGAGGGTGAAAAACACACAGCATTGTTAATCCGGTTCAAATCTTAACCCGAAAAAACAACAAAGCTTTTAGTTTGCATTCCTCACAGGCCGTTGCTGGCTGTGCTCGGGTGAGGCCAGGGCTCTGCTCTCCAAGGGGAGTTGTTTTTCTACTGGTGTGGTTTCCCCTCCTTGTTTGAAATTCCATGAATAGCATTTGTTTTCTGTTATGTCATCTTTTGTATCCAATTTCACTGTTCAATATTCAATAGCTCTATCAAGTGTCCATTGATAGGCAGTCTATTTCGCTCCACAATATTGCTCAACCTGAAGCGGAGTGATTAAGCACAATTAAAGCTGCAATCAGGGAATGAATCCTTCCAAAAAACTCAAGCTTAGAATAAGTGACTCAGCGAATCAGAGTTGGTGGCTCATAGCAATTAGCCACAGTTTGTTTTCATCATGTGCTTTTTAGCCCTGCTTATCCTTGAGTTAGCTTCTCCTAGTTCAGGGAGCAGGTTTCATTGAACAAATTAACAACCTTATAAGTTTAAGCTACTCAGTTTAGGTGACAAGACATCTAGATGGGCCGGGCCTCATTTGTAAAAAAAATAAAAGCATTAGTGAGCAGACTCCTGTTTAGGCATCTCACTTGGTTCTGTCTCGTTCCCTCCTCTGCCTGACTTTCAGATGGTAGTGCCTGACGGTCACTGACACACAGGGTTTATTCTTAGTGCCTTTGTGCAACTAAAACTAAACCACTCCACATTGTCAACCCTATCCATCCCACAGTCTTAAGTCTGCCATAGAAATAGAATGGGTTTCTATTTAGGTAGTTTTCCTATGCTATATCCCATTGTCTGGGTCTTGTGCCCTGTGTTTACACCCTATCTGCCTTGGAAGCACTGTGGCTGTGTACCAAATGGAACCCTATAGGCCCTGGTTAAAAGTTTGGCACTATATAGGGTGCCATTTTGGATGGAACCTGTGTCTCATAGACAGATGGAGGACAAATCCTATTGTAAAATCCTAATTGCTTGTGGCCCTTTTTAGAGTGGTTGGTTGTGTTCTTCCACAGTCGGGCTACTAGACCTAACCAGGCCAAACTGTCTGTCTGTAGTGACTGTGGGCCCTGGGTGTTCCAGACACATAGTTCTGGCTTGTCTGTCCTAGTGGGGCTCAGAGGAGAGAGATGGAGAGGCTGTAGAGGGATGGATTGGGATATAAGAAGAGGGGGAGAGTGGGTGAATTTTGAACACAGGCCTGTCCTTGTGTGGCTTACAGGACCAGAGGAGAGAGCGAGAGGGAGGGATAGCTAGAGGGAGGGTTAGAGAGAAGCACACAGAGGCCAGGGCGGAAAAACAAAGCCCCTGTCCAGCCTGTGGTCAGCCAGGAATGGAGCCGTATGAGCGACCACAGTGACCTTTCTCTCTCTCGCTCTTGTCTGATCCACTGAGCCACTCTAGGACAAGGCCATGCCCAAAATTATGGGTTGTTGTGAAGTCTTCAGGGGTTTGTTTAGCTTTTCAAGTGGGGGTAGGGGAGAGTATGGGTGTACTGTGGAATTTTTAAGTAAGGGATGATATGTGAACAGATCATCAACATTAAAATGTCTCACGTCTCTCTGCAGGCATGGAAGAAGCGGTGGTTTGTTCTCCGCAGCGGCCGTCTCTCGGGCGACCCAGACGTGCTGGAGTACTACAAGAATGATCACGCCAAGAAGCCCATCCGCGTGATCGACCTCAACCTGTGTGAACAGGTGAAACAGTACTTATGCTACGGCTGATTAGGGCCCGGAGTTTGTTACTCTGGACCCTAGTTATGTAATACGTTCTTTTGTCAGGTCATGTGATCAGGGAAAACTAATGGTCCTAGTAATGCTACAGTACCACTAGCTAATACTGCTAAAGGCAGTTATGACAGTTATGACATTGACAGTGGCCTATAGCTGCTGTGGCTACAACGGGTATTGCTACCCCTATTGTTTGTAATGCTACGTGCTAATGCTAAGCCCTATTGTTACGTGGTTGGTAAAGCTACAGCTACATGCTAACGCTAGCCCCCCTCCCCCCCACAGGTGGACGCAGGGCTCACGTTCAACAAGAAGGACCTGGAGCACAGCTTCATCTTCGACATCAAGACCATCGACCGCGTCTTCTACCTGGTGGCCGACACGGAGGACGACATGAACAAGTGGGTCCGCTACATCTGTGACATCTGCGGCTTCAACCCCACGGACGACGGTAATGATGCTACACACATCCCTGCGCAGGCACGCACACACGAGAGGAACTCTGAGATGTGTCTATACAGTGAGAGAAAGGCAGAAATGCAACAGAACTGTGATATGCATGAGGAAACGGTAGTCTTTCCACACACGTATTATTCTCACATAATGATTATATCCTGGTGTAGTGTAGGTTTGGACACTGTGTGCCAAGGGGCCTTTGTTTCCAGCACAGGCTTAATGAGGCCTAATGAGCCGTGTCTTCAGGTGGGTTCACGTTACCACATGTTTCCCTGTACTGTATAATTAAAGCATTGTGTGCCCCCCCCCCCCAAGCTGAGCCCCACTGCCACTTTCTCCTTCTCTACCTTTATTGTTCTCCCTTTCTCAGTTGCTCTCATTTGTTTTCTCTTGCGTTCTTTCTGTTACTCATTTGTTCTCCCTCTCATTTGTTCTCTCACATTCGTTACTTCGTTTGCACGTGCGCGCTTACTCAGGGAAAAGTGAGTGAGTGGGTCCCACCAAACCGGAATTGTGGTTTATTTAGAGTTCCTCCGTCTACGTCCATTCCCACCGTCATCAGTGGGGGCCACATACAGGTGCCTCTGGACCTGAACTTCCCTCTCAGCTGACATGGGAGGTACTGTCGAGTTCAGGGCCTAAAATCACCTCTATTTTTTTATATGGGAAAATCTATCAGCCACTCAAAACGGATGAGCTTTGTAATGTTTCTAAAACATTTATTACTAGTAAGAAGTAATGTGGTAAATTAATTACATTTTTAACCAAAAGATCACAGATGAGACCATGTTCACCTGTCCCTTTAAGAGCTGGGGGTTACCGTGGTAACGTGACTCCAGTCTTCATGTTTGTGCCTGTGAGATTGAGTCTGACTCGTAGAAGAGTTGTCTTGTCCTCTCTAGCTGTTGAAACTCAAACATAGAAAAACAACCTAGCTTGTGAACAAAACAATGAAAATGGCCAAGAAACACAAGGACAAAGTCTCACATCAGTAGACTTAAAGTTTTCTGTAAATTAAACCGACGTTTATGCCTGTGCGTAGCGCTTCTAAAAATGAATCTTTCACTCTGCCGTGTTGCAGCAGAGGTGGTATAGGCTATATATGATTCGTAGTTCTTTGACTTTGTGTGATTCATTTACCAGCTATGAAACAAAACCAATTCCAAAATGTACCTGCATTTTGCAACCGGTGCGTGTTAATTTTAGGCTGTGGTTGAGTTGCAGAAATGGACCCTATAATCTAAACTCACTATTGTAATGCATGTGGGTTTAATCAGAATGTTAGGGAACAATTTTAGAGGCCTAGTCGAGGAGAAATGTCCTGGACTATGATATCAGCAGTACCCACTACATCTATGACAACAGGGAGACCATGTAGCCAACAAGGTCAGCTTCACTCCTTCCTCGGTGTTGTGGCTGTATCCTACCCTCCCTGCTCTAGTGTAACTTCAACCACAACGTATCACTTATCTATGGGGCCATTTTGGAATGTTGAGTTTATTATGGTTTCAAGCAGCAAGTTTGTCTTAATACCCATGCAGACTTCTGTGGTCGAGCGGTGTGGCTCTCATATTGCCTTGGCTACTGCGCTCTGTGCCTCGCGAAGTCTCGCTCGCTGATCATACAGCACAAACAAAGAGGGGACAGTTCAGCCCACTCCCGTGCCCAGGCGAGGGTGCACCGTGGCTGGGGAAATGTCAGCGAGTGGAGGGGGCTGGAGCAGCAGGACTGTAGCCCAGCGGTGTGGGAGGGGGAGATTAAGGAGGAAAGGGATTTTCCTGCTGCCTGGGTGAATCAGCACATAAGACAGACAAACAAGGGAATGGAGAGAGTGAGTGATAGTGTATAAAGCAGTATAGTAGTGAGAGGTAGTATAGTAGGAGGGGAGAGCGGGAGGGAGAGAACTGAAGAGGGGAATGGGGAGAAGAGGTAGAGGGATGCAATGTATAGGGAGTGATTGAGGGAGAGAAGGAGAGTGCACAGGATAAAGCAGGAGAATAGTGACTGATTGGGGCGTGATTGAGCGAGAGGGTGTACAAGAGAAAACAGTGGAGGAGAGGAAGAGCAGGATGGGACGAGAGGGAGAGAGTAAAGATTCAGAGAGCAGCTGTCATCTCAGGGTGCGCATCCTTGAGCTTGAGCACTTAAGGGAGCCACTCAAAGATGGTGTGCGTGTGCGTACACTGAGAAGTGTAGGTGGGGAGTAATGCAGGCAGAGAGAATACATTATGAATAGAGCCCAACCAAGCACAGTCGTCTCCACACAGACCTACATGGAGAAGGACAAGGCAGAGACCTTGAGGAAATGCTGTCTGGCCATGGTTGGGATTCAAAAGGCAAAACATAGATTTGGATAAAAATATAGCTGAGTATTAATGGTGTGAATAACATTGGCAGATACAACAGCTGTAGGAAGGAAGGAAGCATTTGGGTTTATTTTCCTCAGTAGATTCCATCAAACTGTAATATACATGTAATGCTACATTTTAATTTAATGGTTGTACTTCTCATGCGTAATCATTGATTGTGAAGATTTGAAAGTCTGTATTTGCGTGGTTCCCAGACGCATGCATGCCTGTGTACGTACAATGTGTCCTTCAAGTCTGACTCATCACCTGTTTTGTACTGCTGTATCTTGCGGTATCTCAGTCATGTGTTCAGAACGTTATACTGCTTCCTGTACACAAACAAGTCAGAAATCTAACCATACAAACACCTATAATATCACAACAGAACAATAACTGTTGTGCATGGCAGCATTCTCAACATCATTGTCCTAACTCCGGTGTGCAATGCACATATGTTCTGACGGTCTCCCCTCCCTCCCCCCTCTTTCTTCCCCACAGAAGCGGCAAAGGCTGCCCACCAGGCGGCCAGCGGTGGCTCTGTGGTGGACACGCCCCCTCACCCTGGCCTGGGGGGTCCTCCGGCCATGCTGACCAACGTGCCCCCTCCCTACCAGCCGGTCAGCGTGCGCCACCTGGACTCGGAGTCCAGCCTGGACGAACCCCAGGACTACCTGTGGCTGGTCAACTGTGAGAGCAAGAAGCCAGAGCCCAACAGGTGGGTGTGGGGTCCATGATGTGACAGGGCAGCTCTGCCATCAGTACAGAGTGGAGAGGTGTTGTGACATTTCCCTCAGTGTTTCTCTGACATCTCATCTCCATCTGTCTGCTGATAGAATGTACTTTAGGTTTGTCACTCGTTTTTTAGTTTTTTTATTTAAATGTTTATACAAAGTATGGTGTCTTTAGCCCCCCCCCTTCTCCCCTTCTCCCTCTATTCCCAGTTACTTTCCTCTTTTGTGCTTTAGTAGGTCTCTTGTACTGTCTGTATAGGTTGTCCATATTTCAGTGCCTCTTCTCTCTTGTTGATGTGGTTCTGACTCTCTCCTCCTCCTCTCTGTGTGTGTGATGGTGTAGCTCTGTGACTCCTCTCCCCCAGGAGTACCTCCTCCTGGAGGAGTGTGAGAGCAAAGGGGCTCCTTCGCCTCCCCAGGTTAATCAGTGAGTCTGGAGCAGCCTGTCTAGTGTGGAGTGACACACACACACACACACACACACACACACACACACACACACTTGTGCACAAAGTCACACAGGTTCATAAACATGCACATATACATGTAGACACACACACACACATTGTAAATACACACAAAACTAACCCAGCACTTACCTCTGGGATTGATGTTTGAGAAGTGATCATTAATCCAAAATTCAGCTCCTGGCTGTTCTCACAGGAAAATGAGGAATGATCCAGAATAGTTTAATATGTCAATAGACCTTTGGCAAAGGACAGTGCAGTGTTTGACCCTGCATGTTTTGAAATGATCCACAGGATGAAACATGGATCATTATACTGAACCTACAACTCAATACGATCTGCTCAACAACATATCCAGTGGACCTCAATAGGAGTTATTGGTGGTTCTGTTGCTGTAACCCATATCACTAATCTATGTTGAAGTGTGTGTGAAATGTTCACACATCATTCAGCCTTCTGATGTTTATATATCTGTGCCGTTGCCACAGAGCCCACGCTGAGTGTTCCAAGTCAACCTCGTCAGAGACGGACCTGAACGACAACGTCCCCGCCCACCGCACACCAACCTCCACTAGCTCCTCCTCTAAGCACGCCAACGGCTTCTTCTCCTCTGTCCTGCCCCCTCACCCCTCCTCTGCCTCCTCCATCTATGACTCTCCGCCTTCCCGCGGAGGCGACCTCTCTTCCAGCCTCTACCACCTCCCCCGCTCCTACTCCCAGGACACTGTGCTCCTTCCCAAGTCGGCCTCCGCCTCCTCGCCCCCTGTCCCGGTCGACGGCGACGCCCCGGAGCTCTATGTCTTCAACGCTCCCTCGCGGAAGCCCTCCATGGAGACTCAGATGAGGAACCTGTCGGTTAGCTACGATATTCCTCCCACACCAGGCAGTAACTGTACCTATCAGGTGCCTCGAGGTCCAGCGAGTGGTGGGTCTGAGGGTGGGGATGGGATGCCTCCGCCCCGGCCCCCCAAGCCTTCCCTCAGCTCCCTGACCCCGGGGCACCCGCCGCCTCCCGCGGAGCGCTCGCCCACGGACACGTACTGTGTGCCACGCTCCATGTCAGAGACGGATGGGAACTACTGCGTGCCCACCAGCGCCGGGAACAAGGCCCTGAGGAGCAACACCATCGGCACCATGGACTCATCACGCCTCAGGAAAGGTATGGCTCATTGATTGATCTTGATTCATTGTTCCTGATTTATTAGTCCTGTCAAATAGATGAGAAAAAAAAATATATATATATATATATATATAATTGATCACGAGCATTCCATTTCACTCTCACTTTTTTCTAAGTGACAGGGTACCACATCCTTTCACTAATCATTAGGCTAAGTGATATATGTGTGCATCATTATAAAGGCTAAATACGCTAGCTAGCATCGACAGGATATTCATAACGACACATGGCTGGTGTGTGCTGTTGTCAGCCAACACTATCATCTGCAGCGCAAAGCAAGTGTCTAATCCTCCAGGATAATTATCTTGACGCGACAGATGTGTTTTTGAATGGCTAATTACAAATACTTTTTCACAGCTGAAGACTGCCTTGCCTCCAAGGACATCTGGTGTAGCAGTATTAGTGGTGTTCGGTTACCATGCAGACAGACAACACGTGCCTCAGAGTTTAGGAGAAAGCAGTTTGGTGCCTCAGTCCCAAACTCTATGTACATTTGATGCTCCCAACCCATTTGCTCTACTAGCAATAGAGAAACAACACTGAGGCCCTCTCAGAGCGCCAAATTCAAATACAGAAATACTCATTATAGAAATTCAGAAAACAAAACACATTTTACGTAGGTTTAAAGATGAACTTCTTGTGAATCCAACCACGGTGTCAGATTTTTAAAAAGCTTTACGGCGAAAGCATACCGTACAATTATTTGAGAACATAGCCCAGCAGACAAATCATTACAAACAGTAACCAGCCAAATAGAAGAGTTACACAAGTCAGAAATAGAGATAAAATGAATCCCTTTTTTACTCAATAAATGTTAATTTTGTTCGATAAAGTCTCTTTATATCCAAAAACCTCCATCAGTAATCCACAGGCTCAAATGCAGACAAAACAGGCAGACATAAAATCATAGAAACATGTCAAACGATGTTTATATTCAACCCTCAGGTTGTTTTTAGCCTAAATAATTGATAATATTTCAACCGGACAATAACGTTGCCAATATAAAAGGTAAACAAAAAATGCACTCTTGGTCGTGCACATGAAAAAGCTATGTGACACGGTAGGGTCCACTCATTCAGACTGCTCTTACTTCCTAATATTTCAGAATACAAGCCTGAAACAATTTCTAAAGACTGTTGACATCTAGTGGAAGGCATAGGAACTGCAATTTGAGTCTTAAGTCGATGGATACTGTAATGGCATTGAATAGAAAACTACAAAACAAGCAAAAAAAACTACTTCCGGAATGGATTTTTCTCAGGTTTTCGCCTGCCAAATCAGTTCTGTTATACTCAGACACTATTTTAACAGTTTTGGAAACTTTAGTGTTTTCTATCCAAATCTACCAGTTATATGCATATCTTCTGGGCCCAAGTAGCAGGCAGTTTAATTTGGGCATGTTTTCATCAAAAATCCCAAATGCTGCCCCCTACCCTAGAGAAGTTAAAGGACGATCATTTACACAACCAAAAAAGCATTGGATGTTAAAGTTCAAGATAAAACATTATACCCAGCTACATCCAGTCCAAGTCTGTTCCTATCATTTAACATGAAACCTGTCTGTTAAACTAACACAAAGACATTTTGCAAATGTCCCGGGATTCACCGTTTGTCTAGTCGTTTGTGTACCAGAGTAGGCTTTGCTTGCCTTGGCTTTAGAGTCTGGCGACCTTCCAAGTCGTATCATCCTGTTTGTCTGAACTCCTTCTGAAATCCATTAGTGTGAAGTTACACATGATGGCCAGAGCAAGAACGGCAACTATAGTCCAGCTGCCTTAGTGCCGAGATGACAGACTTCCCTGCTCAACACTTACTGTGGTTCCAATGGTTCATTTGTATTCCCTTTTTATTTAGTATTTAACCCCATTTTGATTCATACTGCTGTAAGCCCTACCTAGACTACTATACTGTTGGTTATGTTGTGTTTACACTGGTTTTAAATGTTCTGTCATGTTTGTTGCAGATTTGGGCTCCCAGGACTGTTACGATATCCCTCGGACGTTTCCCTCTGACAAGAGCTGCTCGTTTGACTTCAACGAAAGCTTCAACAGCTACTTGGTCAGTCTTTACACGACATGCTCCTGAAATCAGTTTAAAACGATCAACGTAAAGGACGTCTCACATTGATACTGATCCTTCCAAGTATTGGACTGTTATGACAATGGAGTTTTGAAGTGTACTAAGACGCAGATTAAGATAAGGGAAGGTTGCATCCTCTTACTACATTTCTCGTGTGTGTGTGTGTGTGTGTGTGTGTGTGTGTGTGTGTGTGTACACGTGTTTTTGTCTTGCGTCTGTCTATGCCCTCATGTAGCCTGCCTCTCTCTCTGCCCCCCCTCCCCTCCAGAAAAACAAAGGCATGATGCCAGTGGGCAGCCAGTCCATGGAGGAAGTTGACCAGAACTACGTACCCATGAGCGCCAACTCCCCGTCCCACCACCGCTCCGGCAGCCTGTCGGGCTGTGAACCCATCATGGAACCCAACTATGTCCCCATGACCCCGGGCCCGGGCACCTTAGAGTTCTCCCTGGGCAAGCAGGTTCCCCCGCCGGCCCACATGGGGTTTCGCTCAAGCCCCAATACCCCACCCCGCAGGCCCATGCTCATCAGCGATTGTCAGCCCCCGCCCGTGGACCGCAACCTCAAACCGGACCGCAAAGGTGAGGGAGGAGAGGGGGGCAGGGTGGATGGCTGGGGGGGTGAAGGGGTGTGGCTGTGAATGGGAATGGGGGTGTGTCTTTGAATGAGAGATAATCTTGGTACGTTTGTCTTTATCTGCTGTTGCATCGACGTTTTCACAACTGCTCGTCTCTCCACATCCTGGCATTCAACTCTAACTCACGCACAGTTACATGTGAAGGCTCATGGTTATGAAAGGCAGATTACCATTGCATTATTTTGAATTATAAACTGGGTGGTTCGAGCCCTGAATACAGATTGGCTAAAAGCTGTGCTATACCAGAACGTATACCACGGCAAAGGGCTGTATCCAGGCACACTCTGCATTGGGCAGTGTATACGAACAGCCCTTAGGTGCCCCAGAGGTGCCTTATTGCTTAAGTAGAACACTTCATAATGTGTCATTATACAATTCCTGTATGGCATCAGACAGGAGTGTGGATTGTTGTGGCTCACCCTTTGCTCCTCTCCTCAATGTAGGCAGTGTTCTAGACCTCTCTCCTCAATGTAGGCAGTGTTCTAGACCTCTCTCCTCAATGTAGGCAGTGTTCTAGACCTCTCTCCTCAATGTAGGCAGTGTTCTAGACAAAGCCTCATCCACCCTCTCAGCCTTCTTTTAGTTTAGCCCACTAGCCTCTCCCGCTGACCTCATCCACCCTCCTCTCAGCCTTCTCTTTTAGCTTTGCCCACTCTCTTCCTCATTTTCTATCCCCCTCACCCCATTCAAAGGGACTTTTGTCCATGAGTTCAGGGGGCCCTCTCTGAGGCTTTGGGGGGGTGACCGGCCTGGGCCACCATCACCATGGAGCGCCCGGAGCCCAGAGCGGTCACCTCTGTCCCCATTGTCGTGCCCCCCTCTAAAAGGGCCTCTTTGATGGAGCAACAGCCCCCTCCTGCCCCACCAGGGAACATTTCAATAGAGCGGGAAGGATTTGAATATCCCACGGGGGAGGCAGACCCAAAGCAGAGGTCATTACCAGTCACTGTCAATGGTAGAGAAGAAAGGGGAATATGATAGAAATCCTGAAGTCAGTCCCTCTGTGTTCACGGCTTAGAGCTTTAACTTTCAGGTCACTGACTCTTGGTTATTTTCATTCCTGTGTCTTCCATGGTGTCATCATGGGGTGCTGGATGTGAGTGGTTCAGTGCAAGGACATGTTAGACTGGAATGTTACTGTAGTCAGGGGCTCCTTATTACGGCGACAAAGGGATCGGCAAACAGTTGCTTGAGTTTTTCATAACCATGGGCCATCACCGTGAACTTCCATCTCAATGCAATCTCTGTCCTCACCTATCCACCACTGCTATCCACCTGCTGAGTTTGGGACCTCTGTTGTCCAGCCTGTGTGTTCTTGTAGGGTTGTTGTGTTCTGTTGGCTTCAGGGTTGATCTCTCGAGCCTTCCCTCTGGCTCTGGTACAAATCCCAAATCAAATCGAAGGCTAGACCCTATGCACTTGGTGGAAGTTTGACCATATTGCTTTAACAAATCAATTCCTCTCAGATCTCCACAACTGAATAGGGTCCAGGGGTCCATTTGGGATTGGGCCTCGCTTGCTCGGTTTGGTTCTGTAGGTGAGGTCTTGTGAGGCTGAAGCATCTGTGGTCGATGCCAACAAGTAGCTTCATTCATTCACTTTCCTCATGGCTCTGTTATGGGGTCAATTCTAAATGTCTGCCATGGTTTTATCTGGAGTGCGCTGTGTTTTCTGGCTATAGTGAGGGTTATACATAAGGTTATAACGTCAGTCTGCTGGTGTACAGATAACTGTGTGCTTTTGTCTGCTGTTGTGGATGTGTTGATGCACTAAAAATGACTCGCCTCTCAGTGGATCTTCCACACTCATACTGGTGCATGTTGTTGTCCTGTCAAGTCTGAGGCCAGCCATGTTACAGGGCTCTCACTAGAGGGAGTACAGCTATGACCGGAAGTTAGTTTTTCATAGCTGGTTAGGAGAACTGACCCAGCAGGTTAGGAGACATAGGTTAAGGTTAGGAAAATGTTCTCCTAACCTGCTATGAAAAGTCACTTCCGGTCGTAGCTGTACTCCCTCTAGTCACAACCATGTTGCGTGGAGTGAGGTGCATGATGGGAAATGTTAGCGTCTGCTGTTGCCATGGTGATGGCCCTGTCTTTACACTATATACACCAATAGGGACGAAGCAATGGTAGGGTGGAAGTAGTGAGTTGTCTCTCAACAGTCTGTTGATCTGTCGGCTTTGCATGGCAGGGTTTTATTAAAATAGGGGTTGCAATGATGTCATCGTTTTATCAATGATGGTAATGTGAAAAGTCTTCTTTTTTAACCAATCAGGTCAGAGTCCTAAAATAATAAGAGCAAAGGGGGTTGGTTTAGAGCGAACCGACTCTCAGACCGTAGGGGAGTTCCCAAGACGACGCAAGGGTAGGTACTACCAAACAACGACGCCTGAAACTTGGTTCTGAATACTCATCTCTCATTCTCTCCAAACGTGTCTGAACTCAACGCATGCTTCTGAATGTTCTCCTGTGACCTGTGACATCACATGGTATCCTGTCTCATCCAATCAACTAACTCCTGGACCAGCGGGGCCCCTCTTCTGTTCAGTTGTCGTTTCTGATTCCACATTTTGTTCTCATAACACGCTTTTGAACCTCACCAACACCCTAGAGATGTTATCCTCTAGGCTTCTTCAGGAAATGGTGCAAAGATCATATCTCCGGGTGGAAGATCTCCAGTACGTAGAACGTTGTCAGTGTACTTGTGTACCGCACCAACAACCAAATCTCAAGCCCACATATTCAAAATAATCAATAGCGTTAATGTATTACACCAATACAATAATTGATTCTTAGGTTACTGACACACACAAACACACCAGTGATGGACTGTTCTAACCAACTACCTCTTGTATTTTTAACACTGTTCCGCATGCTCCTGTTTCAACATGTAATTCTATCATGTGCTCTATTGTATTTCTAATGGAAGAATGTTTATTGCTCAGTTACGATGAATGATATTTTCCCTTTATGTTCTGTTCAGATATGTGTATATATATCTCTCTGGTTTGCATGACGGGTGTTTAGTGCTGTACTGTAGGCTGAGAAGTGTTAGTGCTGCTGTCCTGTAGACTGCAGCACCAGATGGTGTTTTCTAGCCAGGCTGAGGGAGCTATGCTGAATGTGTTTCTATAGCACACGGGTTGCCAGATTGGGCTCTGTTACGTTAACCATGTGGAAACGTTTGGCTGTGGACACTCAATGTGGACGTGCTCTATAAACCTATAACCAATTGATTACATTTTTGTATTACACTCAACTTCTCATATTGGAATCTAGCCTACAGTTTTAGTCTTGCAAGGAGATATTGTGGCATTTAGGGACCTCTGTTGGCCAAATGAAAGCCTACATCCCCACCACCTTTTGTATGATGGAATGTATTGTGTTGCAATGATGGTACGTGATGAGACTGACGGGGGTGTTTGCCCCTCCCCTCTACAGCCAAGCCCGCCCCTTTGGAGATCAAGCCCCTACCTGAGTGGGAGGAGTCATCGGCGCCCGTCCGCTCGCCTGTCACCAGGTCTTTTGCTCGGGAGTAAGTGTCTTACCCTTTTGACTTTTCACCTCTACAGCAGCTCAGGGTCAAAGTGGCCCTTAGGCACAGATCTAGGATTATTGTCGCACACCACATCCCAACCATTTGGGAGTAAAACGTAGAGCTGACCTTAGGTCAGCGTCAACTTAGTTGAATTCCTTTCTACTGCATGTGACTATAGGTTTGGTATTCTATCAGAACACTAACCCTCCACGCATGACTTTAGTCACCTCATAACATGTCAAAGTAGTCATGTCTTAGAAAATAGCTTTTTGTCTTTTTGAGTCATTTTTTCTCTGCAGGGAACTCTGCAGGCACTGCTGCTATTTGTGTGTGTGTGTACCGACGGTGTGTTAAACAGTGTGTGTGTGTGATGCTGCTCAGTCCCTCCAGGTTCCCCATGCCCCCCAGGCCTCCCTCGGTGCATAGCACCGCCTCCAGCACCGACTCCGAGGACTGTGATGAGAATTATGTAGCCATGGTCTCTAAGGCAGACGAACTCGTATGTAACACACGTCCTCAACTACTCATTTCTAAAATATTCATGTTAAATCATACAATGATTTATGTACATTTTCCCAAAAACACTTGTCACATTAATAAGCTAATGTTCCACATAGTCAGTAGCCAATGAATGTATTACAATTCAATTATATATATATTTTTATTATTCATGGTCAAGTGCACCATTTGCAATGTAATTTGTCTGATGGCATATCTTAGTGGGCTGAATATCCATAGAACATCAGTATGCAGAAGAATTTAAATACACTACATGACCAAAGGTATGTGGACACCTGCTCTTCCAACGTCTCATTCCAAAATCACGGGCATTAATATGGAGTTGGTCCCCCTTTGCTGCTGTCACAGCCTCCACTCTTCTGGGAAGGCTTTCCACTAGATGTTGGAACATTGCTGCGGGGACTTGCTTCCATTCAGCTACATGCATTAGTGATGTCGGGCACTGATATTGGACAATTATGCCTAGCTTGCAGTCGGCATTCCAATTCATCCGAAAGATCTCGACAAACCATTTCTGTATGGACCTCGCTTTGTGCACGGGGGCATTGCCACGCTGAAACAGGAAAGGGCCTTCCCCAAACTGTTGCCACAAAGTTGAAAGTACAGAATGGTCTAGAATTTCATTGTATGCTTTAGCATTAAGATTTCCCATCACTGCCTAGCCGGGAACCATGAAAAACAGTCCCAGACCATTATTCCTCCTCCACCAAACTTTACAGTTGGCACTATAGCGGGGCAGGTAGCGGTCTCCTGGCATCCGCCAAACCCAGATTCGTCCATTGGACTGCCAGATGGTGAAGCGTGATTCATCACTCCAGAGAATGCGTTTCCACTGCTCCAGAGTCCAAAGGCGGCAAGCTTTACACCACTCCAGCCCACGCTTGGCATTGTGCGTGGTGCATGCGGCTGCACGGCCATGGGAACCCATTTCATGAAGCTCCCGGTGAACAGTTATTGTACTGACCTTGCTTCCAGAGGCAGTTTGGAACTCCGTAGTGAGTGTTGCAATCAAAGACGGGCGTTTGTTTACGTCCTACACGCTTCAGCACTCGGCGGTCCCGTTCTGTGAGCTTGTGTGGCCTACCACTTCGTGGCTGAGCCGTTGGTGCTCCTAGACGTTTCCACTTCACATTAACAGCACTTACAGTTGACTGGGGCAGCTCGAGTTTGGCAGACATTTTATGAACTGACTTGTTGGAAAGGTGGCATCCTATGATGGTATCATGTTGAAAGTCACAGAGCTCGTCAGTCAGGCCATTCTACTGCCAATGTTATGGCGATAGCGTGGCTGTATGCTTGATTTTATACACCTGTCAGCAACGGGTGTCGCTGAAATAGCCAAATCCACTCATTTGAAAGGGTGTCCACATACTTTTGTACATATAGTGTAGTTTGACTTCTTCAAACATACTACTGTTTTTTGTTAGTGTGATGACATTGAAATGAAGAGTCCACGTTTCTTGTTTCTAATTTTCCATGTTAGTATAGTATACCTAGTAAAAGTCATAGTCCGTTATCATCCTCCTCGGCCTCCCAAACCTCATCTTTTATGGAGAAAGAGATGGTTGCCACAGAAGGACTCCTCTTCAACACTTCTATTTTCTTCACCTCTTCTTTCCCTCTTCATCACTTGTCATCCTGCTTTTTTTTGTCTTTTGTTTGCGCTTTCACTCTTTTCCCCCTGCAGGTATTCTGTCCATCTGGTGGACATCTCCTTCCCCCTGCAGGTATTCT